>NW_021132089.1:0-271882 GCF_004193835.3 Ostrinia furnacalis | reverse complement strand
CATATTATGTTGTTTTTGGGATTTGCTGTCATTTTTCCCAGTTGTTTGTATGATGTCGTAACGGTGCCGAACTTACTCGTAGGTCAAGGTTTATTAACTTAATCTTGAAATTATTCAGGTGAGACTATGTTTTGTCATGTCAGCAGCTGATGTAGATGGTAGGAGAAAAATATGCATAAGCTAGTCTACGAGAAGCCTCGTAAAGGTCACATTTTAGATACCTACTGTTGGGTTTAAGGCCTTTATCAGGAAGTGAAATTGTTTAAGCTTTTATGCTTAGTAAGAAAATTAAAGTTATCTTTAATATAGTTTTAGATTAGTAATACCAGCCCCCATAGACAAGTAGCACTTTTTGATCGAATCGAAAAGGCTAATCGACCATCCTTCGACTGGTTTGTGATTTTAAAGTGAATTTTGTCTAGACCCACAGGGCATAAAGGTAGTAGAAGAATAGATAAACGATTTAGTCTAGCAAATAAATCTTGCTGTCGAGCTTCAAGAAGCAAGTATATAACTACGACTGTTTTCCTTAGGCCATTAGTTTAACCACCAAGGCCAGGTTATTTTATAAGTTTTTAAAGTGGATTTTTGCCAGGTATGTTTTAGGAACGATACCTTGGGGGGCCAACTCAACATACTAAAAAATTACATGTTACCTGATCCTGACGTGGAGGTCACCATGTGGTAAGAACATGGTGGAGATTCTGTATTTTGAGGGTCGGCCTCGAGCCCTGCTAAGAAAAGCCAGAGAGGTCACTTCGAGGTGCTAAGCAGGTACCTTTTGCTGTGGTGAGAAACGGGACAGCAAAGATTTAGCCTAGTTTACCACCCTAGCCACCCTGGTTGAAGTCGTTGCAAAGGCTGCTGGTGAATCTCTGTGGGGTCTCTGGATATCCAGTTTCCCGAACTTTTGGAATATATACCTTTGGATTTGAACCCAGGAGATGCCACTAAGTAGGTTGTTTTCCCCGTAAAACGACCTAGATCGTCAGATAAATTTGATTGAATTGACCTGGGAGATAATATTTGGCGCTGACAGAGCTATTTTTACCCGACTGAACCGAAAGGAAGTGATGTTTTTCAAGTTGAAAAGTTAGAGAGACAGTTCCAATAGAGGCTCTGAATGTGCCCCTTCCTCCCTTAGTTTCGAGTATAGGCTATGCTTTGATTGTCAGATAGCAAAATTAGTGAACGCACATGAAATGAATGAAAGAATGAGAAATCCCCCATTGCTGATTATGGTTTCTGATATTTTGTAGACATCCAGATGGTTTTTAAGAGATGCTGAGCTGGAGTCTTGTGTATTGTATCGGTTGTGTGGGGTCGAGTTGTGATGAGCCCTCACTGGAGATCAAGCTTACCATTATAGGCACTTGTTGGGTCGTATAGATTTCGTATTTACCGATAAAACCCTTAGAGATGACGACTTGTTGAACCTGAGTTCACGTAATTGACAAGGTTTAGTGTTCCAGAAGATAAAATGTTACACACTAACCTTCCGTTCTAGTAGTTGCTGTCTTGTCTGGTTTGTCAAAGGTGACGAGGTTTAGTAAGTAGTTTGTGATTGTATCAATGTTTTTCGGTATGCAGTAGAGAACGAGAGATTGATAATTTTAGGGTACCTTGACAAGAC
This sequence comes from Ostrinia furnacalis, assembly GCF_004193835.3. Taxonomy (NCBI): domain Eukaryota; kingdom Metazoa; phylum Arthropoda; class Insecta; order Lepidoptera; family Crambidae; genus Ostrinia; species Ostrinia furnacalis. The sequence continues at coordinate 270,249 of NW_021132089.1, read as the reverse complement.
ATGCGGAGAGGCCGGCGGTGTCTCTGTGATCGGTATCTGCATCCAGATTTAGAATTTAGCATTCAACTACTTCAGATCGGAACAATACTCACATAATTGTATCTACTGATTAGGACGTTTAATAGAATAGGTTGTTTGGTCTGTCCCTCTTGCGAAGGGATATTGTGAGGAGCAGGCTCATGCTGAGCGGTGCCTTATCTGGTAATTTCAGCACCTGTTTTAACAGGATTTCGGTTTATTTGGTCAGCGTTAGACAGTCAAGAGTGTTAAAACGCTGAATAAAGCACGGCGTTGAAGGGACAAGCACCGGCTTGGAGGTGAATATTAAAGTATTGAAGAGTCGTCGAGTCAAATTCAAGTTCATTCCTTCGTACCTGCTGCTGTTCTGGTTCATCGGAGTTTTGTTCGTTCCTTCGTGAATCGCGAAGAAACTTTCTGTTACGTTCACAAGTGATCTGAGTTTTCTCAATGTGCAAATGCTTTTTTAGTGTTGTTGAAAACTTTGCGAAAAGACGCTTTTGGTGTAAAATATTATGTGTGTTCATAAATAAAGTAAAATTATTAAATTCAAAAGTTTTTGTTTACTTATTTGCATTTCCATGTGCAATGTAGAATTTTTCCAAATCCATTGTTTTGAAAATAATACAATACGTACACCATAAAGATAAATATTTTCAAAATAATGGATTTGAAAAAATTCTACATTGCACATCATAAAAACAATAATTCTTTGAAGGTTATGAGGGCCTATGTGTGCGTGAAATGTGTGTATGTGTGCGTGGACTTTATGTATGTATGTGTGCGTGTACTATGTATGTATGTGAGCGTTACGTACGTAGGTTAAGTACAGGGAATTTAACACCAGGCTGTCAATTAGTAGGCTCAAAAATTTGACAGAGAGGGTTCTCTATTTCCTATGTATTACTTTTCTCTATGATGATTTCTGTTCGCATTGTAATTGAAGTGCCGTATGAGTGCCGATGAACATATCGCTTGTAGTGCCTTACAAAATCTATGGGAGAGTTTCATTTTGACAGTTTTAAAAAGTACGTCAATTAATTGGTGGTGTGTCAACATGTCTATTCTACAAATTCCGAAAATCACCTAAAAGTAACCTTTTCATTAGTGTAACCTAAAAGTAACCAATGCAGTTCAAAAACCACCTAAAAGGTTACAAAAGTAACCTTCTGGCAACACTGCTCAAAAAGCTCAAAAATAAAATAAGCTTACAGTCTTGGAAATTAGTAATTTGCCTAATGGCACAAGTACACTATTCGGCAAATTGGCCAAGTCGAAGCGCTAGCCCGTCGCGTCGCACACCGAAGTATGGGCGTCACACCGTCACACGCAAGGAGGAAGAAGGAGAAAGTAATCGAGATGGTGTTCACACCATACGCCTTGGCCACAGATTGGAGCACAGATGAGACAGGTTTGGCCAAGTTCCGTCCAATATATCCAACTTTGTGCCATGACGGCCATGACATTTGACAGGTGACTAGTGACAGTTTGTTTTTTAAATAATTTATTAATTTGACATGCAAAGGAGACATTACGTTACGATTAATTTTATTATTAAAACTTGAAAAAAAAAAATGGAATAAAGAATACTGTAATTTCATTAACAATTTTTAATAACATTTTGTTGTTTGATAATTTAAAAATCTTGATAATTGGTCTGTTTTATAAAATAATAAGGGCGGTTAAGATGATTTGGATATGCGTGTGTCAGTCACATCATGTTTTGGTAATAAAATGGCGGATGTCCCCAGCGCCGACAGAAAAGTAAAACTCACTAAAAACGGGAAAGTTGTAAAAAGACGCTCACGTAATCCAGAAGGTATGTTGTGATTACCTTATCCTTTGTTTTAAATAGAACTGTTTCTACGGTACTGTCTTTAAACATTATTTGTCTCGAATGTTAGGCCATCGTTCATACCATCTACTATTGCCTCTTACTACTTTTTGCTATTTTGTGAAACTTTGTAATAGTTTTTGTTGTGTTCGGTGGCAGAAAGTAAATAAAGAAATAGCGTCATTCTATTTTTATTAACTATTGGAGTCATAATCATGTATGTCCAGTTTGAGCAATGTTATTCAAGGAATCTTCATGGGAGAATGCTAAGGGAGAATGTTTTAGCGCTTTTTTGCTTTGCGATTTTATTTATTTTTTCACAATATTCTATACTACATTTTTGATAATGTCATTGTAAAAAGATACTATAACTTAATTTAAGAATTATTAGTAAACATATTGAGTAATATTTATTACTTTAAGTTAAGCTTATTTCAGACTTTCGTAAATAATTCAGTACTTTTTCTCTAAAAAGTAATGTGCTATAATGTGCTCAGTAAAGCAAATTCAGTTAAACAATTTTATGCAGAAAATATCTAAAGAAATTGTATATTTTCAGAATGGCACAAACAAAAACAGAAGCGTTTAAGAATAGCTGGTCTGGAATACATAAATGCAAACGGAAAAGTGGTGCCACCGAAACAGCCTGGGCCCGACTGCAACTGTCGCCGTAGGTGTTTTCAGAAAGTGCCTGAAGATATTAGGCTCAAAACCTTTCAGGGTTTTTACTCCATGAAAACACATGATGAACAAAATGCATACTTGTTTGGGCTCATGAGGCAAGTGGATGTCAAGAGAAAAAGAGTTAAGTCTAGCAGCCGGCGAACTTGCACATTTGAATATTTTGTCAGAGTGAAGGGAAGAGAAACACAAGTATGTCAAACTGCCTTTAAAAACATTCATGCTATAACTGAAAGAAAAGTAAGGGTCCTCTGTAAAAAAATGGATGATGGAGTCATGTTTCCCAGTGACAATCGAGGCAAAAACAGCCACCGTCGCTCAGGAGAAGTTCGATTACCAACCGGTGTTGTTGATCAAATTAAAAATCACATTTATTCAATAGTGCACACACATCGCCTGAAAGACTTCATACGACTAGATAAGGTGGCAGGATTAGAAATAAACATTTCAAAGATGTGGAAAGATTACATTAAAGCCTATGATCCTGACAACATAGGAGCTACTATGCCTAAGTCAAAAAGAAACATGGAAGTGGCAATCCCGGCTGAACCCGTGGTCCAGCCTCCCCCTCCTCCCCCAGAGCCTCAGTTTGCTCAGCTCACGTACCCTGGCAGTGGGCACCTTGTGAATATAGCTGAAAATTACTTCCAAAACCAGTATCAGACTGCTACATTATCTGGCACATCTAATAACTTCTATCAAACACAGAATGGGAGTCAAACTATGGGATTGATATTGCCAGCACGGCCTGCTCAGCCTACCACAGCTTATATTGTGTTGCAAACCAAACAGGAACCTCCTCAACCGAATACGCTTGCAATTGACAACAATCCATATAATCAAACAGAGCCAACAGAAAATAATATCATGCAGGAAGCAAAAGATGTAAAGGAAATAAAGAAAGAGAGAAAAAAAGGTCCCCTGGTGAAGCAGTGGAGATATACCAACATCTTCCATGATGAAATCAATGGTGCAGCTCTTGCTGCCATTAAGACCAGGCTCGCTATGTACTATGCTGAGAGTGATGCGGCAAGAAAAAAGGTCAAGCAGCAGGTGCGACCTTCAGAGACAGTCCAGACACAAACGTCACCAGAGCAAATAAGGCCAACTCACACACACACACTTACTATTTATACTTAAACATTGCAGCTGGTCCATGCCATGGTGAAATTACTTAAGTGACTGATCTGAATGTCTTGATTGAATTCTCAAATTTAACAATCAATGCTAGTATTAGTAATTACTAACAATAATACTTTATGAAAAGTAATTAATATTAATACTATGCCTATATTTAAGTAGAAGCTATCAATTTTAATCATTGTTTATATTAATCTCATGCTTTTAATTATTATATGAGTATAGTACATATTGTTTTATTAGATTGTTTAGGAAATCGTGTTTGCCAGTGCAAAATAATTAATGATTTTATATTTTCCATTTATTTTACTATCTGATTATCATTAATGCAAAAATATTTTATCCTGTAATAAGGAACAAGTGAATAAATATTACTAGTTCAATGATTTTGTTTCAATTAAATACTTTAATTAGTCTGTCTTTTGTCGGCGACTACGAAGTGATTTGGAGTTAATTGTCCTATGAATGGAAGGAAATGCGGCAGTAACAAATTGCTGCTGCATAAATTCGTTAATGATCTTTAGCAGGTACATCTTAACATACAAAGAAGTTGCCCCAAAAGTTGACTGGGAGAAGAGAATGCCATGTGTAAGACATTAAGTTCACCCTATTTTAGGTATAATACAGTTTCAAATAAATAAGGGCCAGACTAAAAATGTGTTTTTGGAATTGGTGCCCTTTTTGGTTGATCTTGGTGTCTTCTAACTACCCAATTATTTCAAAACAGTATGATTGAATGAAAGAAAAAAGTATTTTTTTGTATTTATTTTACACTTAAATTACGCAGACAATACACAAGCGCCTCCAACAGCCTTGATTTTCCTCTCTGCAGATTTTGAGAAGAACTTAGCTTTCACTATCACAGGCTGCTTGGGAAGTTTGCCTTTGCCTAGTAACTTGTAGTAACCCTGAAACAAGCAAACATTTCATGAATTAAAATGAGCGAGAGAATATTCGTCGAAATATGACTGGAGAAATTTAGGATAATATAGAGCAGTTTTTGATCAGTCTCTATTGAAATGACACTAAGGCCTCAGCCTCGAACTTAGCGGGCAGCGGGGCGGCGGCGCGGGAGCGGCAGGATCTTATGCGTAAAATCAAATAGACCGGTTCTCGAAAACAGCGGCGCGGGAGCGGGCAACGAGCGGGCAGCGCACTCCTTATTTTGCCCACAATAAATCGAGCGTTAGGAATAAATTTGATTCGAAATAAAATTGTCGCCGTTATTCAGACATTTCGTTAGCGAATAAAAACAAATATCTCGACAACACAACCCCGAACACAACACTTCGCCGCTAAAGCGCCGCGCGAGCTGCCCGCTTGTTTCGAGAACGGGTCTGCTTTGCCCGCCCCGCTCCAGCGTCGCCACCGCTCCCGCCCTGCTGCCCGCTAAGTTCGAGGCTGAGGCCTTAGGTTGAGATGCACCATCTTACTTTAACAAAGTCAAACTCCATAGGTACACAAAGCACCAGTTATCATTATAATAAAATTGCAGTTAAGTTAGGTGGTGCAAACTCAGCCTTTGCTTGACAAAGTCCTGAATTAGTTGCTACAGCAAAAGGTTATCATCCTGAACTGTATGTTAATTTCTGCAGTAAAAGGTATTCTTGCTAAACCAACAAAACAAACATTTTTTATTTCTATTATGTCCCCAGCCACCAGAGGAGTGTGGACAAAGGGAAAAAAATAATTTACTTTCATTCTCATTCTCTCCAGCGGTGGGGACAATGGGAATAAACCGTACATAAAACGAAAAATTAGATATAAATTAAAGTTTAAATTAAATACTTACAGCCTTGACAATGTTGATGACAGGGACCTTGTTGTCTGTGGCAGAGGCGTACTTCAGACGAGCCTGCTCCGACACCAGTGTCCACAGTTTGTCCAGGTTGAGGACGGGGCAGAAGTCCTTGTTTTTCCTCAAGTGGAAATTCCTCATACCAAGCTGTAATTGAGCGAAGTAAAATATTAGTAGTGTGTAGAACTACTAAAATAAAAGGAAATAAGTATAATTTCTATTTTAACAATAAAATACTTTTTCTTAATTTGATTAATTTAACTTTGACACAAAACTCCTTAGCCTATTTCAAGATACATTTTTATTAGAAAACTGTCAGAAAAATAAGACTTGTACAAATGCAGGGTATAAGCCTACAACTGGATTGGAGGAGTCTGGGCTCCAAAAACCTCATGTCAAGAATTAATTCCATAGAATATGAATATGGACCTTAATTAGAGCAAGATACATTCCTTTTTAACAACAGGATAATGATGAGCTGTGAATAATAAACAAACTTGTAGGCAATACTAGAGATTGTAGAATTTCTGACTAAAATTCATGTCATAATGTAATAAGATTCAGACTACAGGTAAGACAACAACAATGAAAGCATGCACTTACTTTGCCAAAGTACCCGGGATGGTACTTGTCCATGTTGATTCTGTGGTGATGTTCACCACCAGCGTTACCGCGACCTCCAGGATGCTTACGGTGCTTACCTGAAAAAGATGGTAATACATATGAACACTTTTTTTTTTTTTTTTTTTTTTTTTTTTGGGATGGACTGTCCCGCTGAAGCGCGCAGGGCGCCACGCAGTGATTCTGCCAATGTCAAGTAGTTAGAGAGATACACGTGACTTTTGATTATTGGCCGGTATTTATTGAGTGGGTATTTATTTATCTCGAGAACTTAATTGTTTAGAGTCTTTAACATAAAACTCGCCACCTAAAACAAAACAACACTATGAACACTTTATTTGATATATGTGATTTACTGTAAAATAAGAACTTCTTCTTTTCGTATCGACAACAAACCTACACAGTGTCAGCCCAAAACTCCAAATAAGAACTCATATTTTATTAGATGACAGAGTAATATAAAATAGCTAAGGTTATGAACTTATGAGCTACGTCCCTAAAATTAAGAACATGAGTTAGGCCGGAGAGGTTATACCAATAATTCGCATATAAAAAACCTAAATACAAATAAAATGTATGTAATACTAACCGATACGGCCATGACCATGGCTTACGTGTCCTCTCAGCTTCCTGGTCTTCTTCTTGGAGGTGGCCTGCAGAAGAACAACCAAGTTGTATTTACATCAAACATTTTGGGAAAGTCACGTAAATACTAATAAAGTATACACAGTTTTCACTTATACCACGTTCCACTCATAGTATTAATTAATTTCCATCAAAGATTGCATCGATTATCAAAGATAAATGTGAAGAAAAGTTAAAAATTATCACCAACCATATTTTCGGTATCCGTCAAACTTTACAAAAAGAAGGAGCAGTGTTGCCAGTCGGGTCTAGTCAGAAATTACCAGAAATATAAAAAAAGTAACCTTTTTGAATCAAAAGTAACCTTCATACGGGGGGGGGGGGGGGTGCGGAGCGATGATTGTGTAAGGTTGTTCATGGATGGAAAATGAATACAAATTGATCATCTAAATTCGAAAAGTGACCAGTCGTATAAACGTTTCATGGATTTGCGTTTTATTATCAAAAATTATTCGCTAAAACTCATTTTTTTTAACAAATAATAAATCAAATTCAAGTTTAAATGCACTCTATGACATTATTTTTAAATTGTCACTATTAATATTTTTTACTGAATAACCTGTAAAGTTAATTCTACAATTTCTGAAAAATCACCTAAAAGTAACCTTGTCATTAGTGTAACCTAAAAGTAACCACAGCAGTTCAAAAGTAACCTAAAAGGTTACAAAAGTAACCTTCTGGCAACACTGAGAAGGAGAGAAAGAGACAGATAGCTGACTCGACCATAAACTAATGTCAATGTCACAAATGTCATTCCATTAAAAAAAATGTAAGCCATAAAGTTTGCTACAGCTTGGAGTTGCTGTATTTTCAGCCATACTAACTCGCATTTAGTGAACTAGTTTACCAAAGAATAAAAATATTAGGCAGAATAATCTAAGCAATAAAATTATTATCTTTTGAAATTCAGCCACTTCAAATAGCGCCAGCACGACCAAAACGCCCGTTTTCCTTAATCAATCCTAATCCAGCAGATTTAAATTCGACAACGAAGAATGTTCACTAATTTTGTTTTTTAGCTTCCTGTATTCTCTGTTATGAAGACAAAATACATTACTCAAAATAATTATTTCAATACGTCAATTAGTTTCCAAGATATTGATTTTTAAAGGGCGGCGGCCGGCCCGATCTCCATGCGTGTGAAAATTTGTATGGGTGGAATCTTGCAAGCTGAATTAGATCCACTTCCGGACAACCGATTGAGCTGAAATTTTGCATACACATTGTCATGTAATTCGGATGACCATGCAATATTATGATAACATGGAGCTGATCTGATGATGGAGCTTGGAAGGTGGCCATATGAAGTCCGGAATAAAACGACTTAAATCCATCGAGATTAGGCTCGTTCGTTTAGTATTCGAATCCGTTATCCATTTTTAATAAAATACCACACACAATAACATGACACAAAACACTGCGCGAGATACCTACATACAACTGCTATAACAGTATCAAGTAAAAGTACGGGGTCACGTTTAACTGCATAAGAGCAGGACGCCCGGCTAGCAAAAGGTCGTGGGAACGATTCCCACTTTATACGGTTCAATTTTTTCAAGTGATTTTTTTTGGATTTTCTATTACTATCAAATCCAGTCCACTAAATAAGTCTTAAGTTAGTATTGTTTCAATAGAGCTTTTAAAACAAGAAATAAACAAGGACGCTGAGGTGTTAATTTTATTATTGTTAAAACAAACTGGTAACTTATTGACTCACTGATAAGATGAATATTCTATCGCAAGAACAATAGATATAGACTACAAGATAAAAGTCTCACGTATTATCTTTGTTTCTTAGAGCTTTAAAAACAACAATAAGTAAACAAACCAAGAAAGCTCTTATCTGTCTTAAGAGTTTTTATCTTGTATTGTAAGGCCAAAATAGGCGGTTGTGGTGGACCTAATTTATAATTATTATTTTTCTTACAAGTGTTAACTTATTGACTCACTGATAAGATGAGATTTTATCATAAGAACAATAGATTCAGACTACAAGATAAAAGTCTCCCGTATTATCTTTGTTTCTATAGAGCTTTAAAAACAGCAATAAACGAACAAAGAAAGCTCTTATCTGTCTTAAGAGCTATTATCTTTTATTGTTTGGCCAAAGTAGGCAGTCGTGGTGTACTATAATATAATTATTTTATTGTTCTTAAAAGTGTTAGCTTTTTGACTCGAAATTTTGAATTATTTCTAGTTATTGGTATTATGGGCTTCTATTTAGATTCTATTTAGAAAAAACAAAGGAACTTTTGACACCAATTCATACTATAAGCCTGACCAGGAACATAAAAACCCTCGCCATGTTGCGGAAAACNTATAGCCTGACCAGGAACATAAAAACCCTCGCCATGTTGCGGAAAACTAATGGTACTAATTTCTTTTAATGGCAACAGTAACTGAAAACTTCATTGACATGTCACCTTGCATGTCAGTCTATTGTTGTCAAAGTGTAAACAAACTTTATTTTAAATGTTTGCAATTGATTTTGTGAATTAAATTGCTAAAATATTTTTATAGTCGTGAAAGAAAAGTGGTTCACGATGTGTTAATGTATTTGTCGAAGAGAAATATTAAGGGTTCGGACAATATTTTCATTGAATAATGTTTCCGACAAAGGTTGTCAAATTGACTGACATGTTTATCGTATAGTACAGTCCACTATGAAAATTAGCTGTAGTCTGTTTCAACTACCTATTTTAAAGTTTTTTGTCACTTTATAAGTTTTGAATTTTATGGAATTGGGAAAGAAGTACCGAGTTTGAAGCGTTCATGTGCAGACAGACATTGTAGTTGAATATTCAAGTTCTGAATTTGATTATTGATGAATAATAAAATAAATCCTACTAGCTCGATTGATGGTTTCATTTAATTTATTTAAACCAGGTTACCTTTAATAATATTTTTCGTTAATTTATGAAAATATCAAATTAGCCCGTAATCCTGAATCCTGATACATAAATTTAGCCTATTAATTTAACACATGTACGACTGTACTCAGTGTTGCACTATCAAATGCAATTAAAGCGCCTCTATGCCAGGGTTTTTATGTTCCTGGTCAGGCTATACTTATTTTAGTCATAACCCCAAACATATTTAACCCTTTTTAAATTGTTTTTGTCAAAAGTCCAGTCGCCGAGCACATACTAATAGAATTTCGTCCGATGACTCCAAGCAAATTTCGCAGTCGCGTCGTCGCAAAGGCGAACAGACTTTAAAGTGATTAGCAAAAAGCTTCATTAATGAGTGAATAACAAAAGTTTCTTATATTTATTGCTGATAAATCAATTTTCTAAGTGGGGTCATTATGTAACAATTAGTAATAACAATAAAATGGTAATAACGTCCCTGTATCTTAATTAAAGCAAAGTTAATGATTAACTTGTGCCAAGACTATGCATGTCTTCAATTGATTGGAAAGTTTTCCAGGAGTTATTAGATTTTGATGTGCTCTTTCCAAATTTTAATTTTGCGACCACGTACGGTTGCCGCTCGCACTGTCATATTGAAAAAATACCGCATTTAAAAAGGTTTTAGACAATTTATTGCTCCTTTCCTATTTTAATACAATATGATAAAATTATTAATACATTAATAAACTAGACGAAATTCCATACATTTGATGTTTACATAACTTGTTTGTAAAATCAATGGTTTAGGAGCAAGAGCGCCTCAAAGTAAGAACTTACATAATGTGCATTTTGCCTACAAAACTAATTTCTTTATCACCTTACACAAAGATGTATATAAGTTAAGTACCTACCCATACCATACCCACCCATTTCCATCGTCCATAAGAGAATTTTTAACTTCATATAATCAGGACACTGTTAGTATAGGTCGTTTCATCCACGAAGATGCACTTCACCACATTTTAGTCGATGGAAGCGCGGGGTGCGGGGAGTTTGAACCGAGCAATCCGAGCGTCATTATTGTAGTGTGCGTCATTACTGCTACCTGCGGTTCGTTTACGTCATCATTTTCGACCAATCACAGACTGGTCTTTGTTGTATGAGTCACCCAGTTAATGATATCACCACCACTTTAGAGCCATAGCATTTTGTTATCGTCGTTAGTTAGTCAGTTTTTCGCGCTCCGCATTAACAGACGTTCTACGTGTGATATTTTCTTGGTGGAAATGTTTTTTTTGTGAGATTTAAGAATTTGATGATCAGTGACTTTTACGTGTGACTGTGTATTTTGAAAGTACACAGTGAGTGAAGTTTAGTTTATCGTGTGTGTAGCTTCTGTACTTTTTTAAAATAAGTAATCTTTGACTTGTACTTTTGACAATTTGCAAATATTGCTCGTAAGCAATTAATTTCAGTGTTAAAATATATTGTTAAATAAAAATAGGAGAAGTTTTTGACGTTAAAATTACGCTTGTTACTTTTGACTTTTGTAAAAATCGAACTAGTTCACGAACTACAAATCTTTCAGATGTGCGTGACGTAAACCATGAACTCTATTTAGTACGTTTCCAGAAAATGGTCGGATTGTGTGTCGAAGTTAATTCTGACACGTATTTTGCTGTGAAACGTAAATAATTTGTGAAAAGTGAATGATGCCGATATAATATTTATATTTTGTAGAAAAAGAATATAATAAATACCTAGAAATGGAGTTCCGAGAAACGTTATTGGCTGCTCAGCGAAATCAACATCAACAATCATCTGTGAGTTGAGATTGATATTTTTGCGAAATGTTTTTTATTGTTGGTTCTTCGATGCTCCTGGGAAATTATTTCTCTAATACAATTTACCGTCTGCAACTTTTAAATCCAAGATATTAATCGACATTTGAAAAGTTATAACTTGAGAACTGTTACCTTGGTGGGTTTATTATTTTTTGTACTACAACATAGGTTCTTTTTTTTCAGAGCAAATCATTCTACAAAGCAAGATTCGATCCTCCGAAAAAAGAGCAGAAACAGAAAGATAAACTGTCCGCTAATATATTGAAATTTTTGGCAAAAAAAGATGAGGAGGAGAAACAGAAGAAGCTGGAGGCACAAAGAAAGCGGGAGGAGCTGCTCGCCATGCGCGACCCCAAGGCCCTGCGGAAGATACAGAAGACTCTGAAGGTCATCAAGTCCGCCAACAAGTCTGTGCTAGCGGACGCGGTGGACCACGACAACACAGCGGTCACCCGGGAGGGCCCCGACCAGCCCGACCAGGATGACTATGGCTACGAGTCCCAGGAAGCGGCTGCAATATACGAAAAAATGATGCAAAAGTACAGCAAAATACCAGATCAACCAAAATTTCCTGTCGGCAGTAAGTAACTTTTGTTGCATTTAACTTGTAAATTCAGATCAAAATTCATTTATTCGATTCAGTAGCTTCATCGCATATTCACTAATATTTTAAATTTGATCTTGTTTTGTCCTTGGTGTGTTTACATTACTCAATATAAAGCTTTATAGGTACTAAATATTAAGATTACTAGCCAAATATGACCTGAAAAATGGTTCAGCATTTAATTACATTTGAAAAAATCCAACCTTACAAATGTATCTTATTTAAACTATTCCAGGAACACCTAATTGGTGTCAGCGACATCATTAACCTAATTATCATTGTTTTCAGACAGCTCGGTCAAGAAAGATTTGAAAGGGACTATGGAGAGAGTCAAACACGCACTGCAGCATGAGGAGGAGCCTGTTCCCCATAAAAGGAGGCGTAAAGGAGGAACTGGAGGTTTGTTATTTCTTTATTTTAATTTTTTTTCTAGGAATATTATTTATTTACAAGAGAATTTAATGCCTTCAAATACTTTGTATTACTTAGTCACATTCAGATTCAAACCCATTTACTGTTATTTGAGTATTAATTTACTTTGTTTAACTTGCAGAAAAAGAAGATAGTCCTACAAGATATGAACCAGAAAAAGAGAAGAAAAAAGAGGAATCTAAATCTGATAAGCCCAAGTTTCGGAAACCTGCACCACCTCCTATGGATTTCAATCAGCTGCTAAAACTTGCAGAGCAAAAAAAGAGTGAGCCAATAGAAGTTGGAGCTAAAAAAGTTGTTTCTGAGTCAGAACCAGAGAGGCCCATGACCAAAAGGCAAAGGCGGGAGTATGAAGAGGAAATGGCGCGGCGACAGAGGCGCCAAGAACGTTTAGATGCGGAAAAAGGCGGCAAACGAGGTAAGAATACAATTCAATAAAAAAATTAAAAATCTATTAGTAGTCAGTAGTAATTATTTTGTGTATTAATCAAAATTCTTCTATTTTTTTAGTGACAAAAGAAGACAAGTCTGAAAGAGAAAGGAAGCTAGAAACAAGTGGAATTGGAAGAATCCCAAAAATAGGTGATAAAAATTCTAACAACATTAGGAATGACACTCCAAAACTCGCAGACAGAGACAAAATGACAAGTGAAAGAGATAGAGTTCAGCGAGATAAAGATAGAGGAAAATTAGAACAAGATAAAGGAGATAGAGATAGAGAAAGATTAGAAAAGCTGAAAGCAGAGAGGGAGAGAATAGACAGAGAAATGGAAAGAATTGCCAGAGTTGACAAATTGAAGGCAGAAAGAGAGAGGATAGAAAGAGACATTGAAAGGTTAAATAGAGACAAAGAGAGGCTGGAGAAGACTAAATCAAAATTAGAAAGTGGAAATGTAGATATAGATAGGTCTAAACTTATTTCCAAAGATAGTGGAAAAGATATAAAAAAGAACATAGATTTGAAGAGTCAGAATACTTATAGGATAGACAAAAACTCCAATGAAAAGAAGTTTACAATTCCAAGCAAGAATAGTAATGGAAAATATCTCAATGGTGACAGCTCTCATGGAAAACCAGTGCCAAAAAGTAGTAAGGACCAAGCGCCATTAAAGAATGAAATGAAGGACAAGCAAAAGGCTTTGTCTGCTAATGGATCTCTGAAAAGCAACAATGAAAATATTAGAAAGCCCTCTGATTTGGGCAAGGGTGGCAAGAAACCTGATGATAGAGTTTTACAGGGTAAATCGCAGGCTGGTCCGAGCAAACCAAAAATGTCCAGTTTTGATTTCGACAAACACATCAAAGATATTGGCGCCAAAACTGGCGGCAAGCAGAACGGCGCGCGACATTTCCCGCCCGGAGACATTCGTCGAAAGCAGCACCCAGATGACAGGAAGAAAGCAAAACGTAAGACCTTTTTTATTAATAACCTGTATTCTATTTATCTGTATACTAGCTTACCGCCCGCGGCTTCTCCCGCGTGGAATTTTTCGGTTTTTTATATAACCTATGACACTCGGCAATAATGTGGCTTTCTATTGGTGAAAGGATTTTTAAAATCGGTTCAGTAGAACCCGAGATTACCCCTTACAATTTAACAAATATACAAACACACAAACTTTACCTCTTTATAATATTAGTATAGATTAGAAACATTTTCCAATTACTGCAGGATCTTAACGTAATCATTTAACTAAGCAATATATCTTTTGTTTGCAGGTCGCCTGGATTCGGATTCTGAATATGACTCTGAAATGGATGACTTTATTGATGATGGAGATGAGAACTTGGATTATTCAAGACATATTAAAGAAATATTTGGATATGATAGATCAAAGTGAGTATCTATTTTTTAAAGGCATTTTACTACAAAAATACTGCTTGTTGAATTTTTGCATTATAATGACTACTGAAATGAAATCTACTGAGTTTCTAACGGACTACCTTTAAAATTTGACTTATATTTTTTAAAATTCTCTTTAGGTACCGGGATATGGATGATGATGACGACCCGACCATGGAGTCCAGTTTTGCAAGACAACAGCGGGAAGAATATATCAGCAAGAAAATTGGTATGTTCAACTTTTATAATAACATTGCTTTTATTCTAGTTATCTTTAAATGTAATTAATTAAATAATAAACTATATAGATAGATTGAATGGTTATCATAGTATTATGTAGTTACTAAACTATTTGTTTTATTGCAGGTATCATGGAAGACTTAGAAGACATGAAAATGGAAGCAATGGAAAAGAAAAAGGCAAAAAAGAAACGCCGCATTAGCGACGATTGATCTGACCCGAACCTGGGCCGCGGTCAGCCTCCCGGACCAAGATTAATACAATGCTTAAATCTGTATATTTATATAATCTTATGTACTGAGTACCTATATTTTAATATTGCTATATTATGTGATTATTGCATATTTAATTTAACTATATATAGGTGACAGTGGCTTATTGGTCTCATCCTAGAAAATTGTTCTGGTCCTACTTGTGTATTATGAGAGTATAATAATCCCGTCTCTAGTGCTTTGAGGTGGTCACGATAAATCATTACAGGGTAACGGTAGCATTATCGTAACGTTCAAATCCAGTGATTGCCAAGATTTTTTTCATACTTATATGGCCAGATTATATTATAATGTCATTCACGAGTACGATAATGCTTCTGAGAAGTCCCGATGTATTATTTTACACTAACATAACGGCGTAATCAATGTTAGCATGTTTGCCGATCACAGAGTTTAATGCCGTTTTCTTTTAATGAACTGTTGTTTGATTCTTGTTTTATATATTTATGCTTAGCAGAACAAAGTTTGTATCGGTTTATTTAATGATTTCATCATCATAATCATAATGATCACAGTAATATTGTCAGTAATTCATAGAATAGTCTTTTAAGGGGTTCAATGTTCATTTTGTAAATGTAATAAATACACAATTTTATTTGTAAATAAATTTAGAAATAATCAATTAATAATCACAATTGACCCATAGTTCATATTTTTTGTAGCATAGAATAATAATAGTTACCAAGAATTCAAGTACATGATACTTAGGTACTTTGCTTGTATAACATTCATCACATTTGACGTCATTTTATAAACCAAATGTTTGGTTGTAATTTTTTGTATATTATGAAAGGATAAGTTTTGTTATATTATATAAAATAAGTTTAATTAACTATACAGTTGTATCATTTATTAACTTTTACAGTTATAATCGTTACGTCGTAAAATGCTGTCATATTAAATTTGAGTTATTTGTTTATGGGATAGGAACATGTTTTTCACACAGCAGTTATTCCTAGTAACCTTAAATTGGCGATTTTAAAAAGTAGATATATTACGTATCACTTCTTTCACTGTTCTTATCACTTCTTTTAAGTTTTTTTCCCAAATAACTATAGTCTGGTCTGCGAGCACGTAGAATTTTGTCCAATGACCCCAAGCTATTCATCCTTATCGCTCGCGCGGTCGCGCTCGCACACTCACTGCAGGCGCCCGTCGCACAGTCGCGACAGCAATATAATAACGCGCGAGCGATAAGGACGGGTAGCTTGGGGTCATTGGACAAAATTCTACGTGCTCACAGACCGGGCTTTACCATAGTATAGTAAAATTATTCTTATTATAGCCTCGAAATGGCGCAATTTACATCTTCCGAAATATTTTATTATATTTACATTGTCTATAATTTATTTACATAATTCCATATTGTGACGTGAGAAGAACAAATAACAATTTTTTCGTTAAAATTTTTGAGTTTTAACAGCACACCATAATTTATTAAGCGTGTTCACCAACTGCCTTGTTAATTATAAACTTTGTTTACTGCAATAAAATACGACATTTAAGTAAATAAAATAGTATTTATTAACGTAGGTAAATCAATAAAACATGTAAAAGTTTAATAGACAGGGTGTGGTTTTGTCTTTGACTACAACCCCTGAGATGGGCATTGTTTTACAAAACCACACCTTGTATCCATGCGAGTCTTGACCTTAAAAGATGTGAAAAGACAAAAAAAGATAATGTAATTAAAATGTTCTTATATTTTCGATTAGTGAGCATTTTTATTAGACCCATAATCTATACTTATAATAAATCTGTAGAGAGGTCAATTCTGTACATGAAATATATTTTCAAAATAACTATCAGGGGGTGATTAGTGATCGATACTGATGCCAAAAATGCAATCAGTAAAATTTTTGTCTGTCTGTCTGTCCGTCTGTATGTTCCTTATAGAAACAAAAACTACTCGACGGATTTTAACGAAACTTGGTACAATTATTCTTCGTACTCCTGGGCAGGTTATAGTATACTTAAGAATTCCCACGGGAACGGGAATTAGCGGGAAAATCCTTTTGTATGAAAAATCTAAACCGCTTAAGTTAGACACTTGGAATTTTGCATGCAGGTACCTTAGTAAACTTAAAGCTTAGTTACAACAGGATATTGCAAAATTCCCACGGGAACGGGAGTTAGCGGGAAAATCCTTTTGTATGAAAAATCTAAACCGCTTAAGTTAGACGCTTGGAATTTTGCATGCAGGTACCTTAGTAAACTTAAAGCTTAGTTACAACAGGATATTGCAAAATTCTCATGGGAACGGGAGTTAGCGGGAAAAAACATTTGTATGAAAAATCTAAACCGCGTAAGATAGATGAAGGGGGTAAAACGGGATCCACGCGTACGAAGTCGCGGGCGGCCGCGAGTTTATAATAAATCAATATCCTTGGATATTTTACACAGCGCGCCCTTCTCTAGTCTAAAACTAACTAAGCAAAGCTTGTAATAAGGGTTCTAGACAAAGGAAAAACATACATAATGCCTTTTTAAATACATACGTATTACATTACATAATTTATGTAGAAAGCAGAAAAAACCCAGACCTCGGCATAGTAGTGCGTTACTTTAAGAACTCAAGACTCGACTCTATAATACTACCAGCATACATTTTTTTAAATACCTTCGCGAAGTAAAACTTCTGTACGTAGTACTTATTATTATTCTGTGGTACTACCTAGCATAGAGTATAGTACTTAGCTAGTACTAGTACTACGAAACCACTACTCTAAGCCTAGGCCATAGAGTACTTGTAAACTAGGCGCAGACCATCGATTTTTCGTCGTCCGATAGTTTAGTCGGGCAGTTGATCAGTATGGGCGTGTATGGAAGTGCGCACATTACACCGATTTCGATTTCATACAAATTAGAATCGGGCCCACTATCGACCGACAAAAAGTTAGTGGTCTGCGCCTAGGCTAAACGGCGGGAAATTGATCAAATTCGAGACTAATGAGGGAGCGATGGTGTAAACACTTCCAGTTAGTTTCGCCGTCCTCTCCTCCCAATACTTCGTTTTCGATAATAGTGTAACAACGCCTTTAAGTGTAATGGCGCGAGTACACTATTTAGCTTCATGGCCAAGACGTAATAGTGTGAACGCCATCTTGCTTACTTTCTCCTCTCTCTTCGCGTGTGTCGCCCATACTTCGGTGTGCGGGATAGCGCTTCAATAGTGTACTTGCGCCATTATGCCACCATCAGCTGCTGAGTGCTGCACAGATTAGAGAGTATGGAGATATGGATTAGAGGATCCATATAGATGACCCACGCTGAACTGTCTCGCCAAACTCAATGACAGGGGGGCGCTACCATCGTTCGACTTTATGGTTTCCAACATGGCAAAAATCGGAACCAGCGATTCGGTATTGACGGTGGCGCCCCACAGTCTTTTAAAATCACTTGGAAACGGACATTTTTTGGTGAATAGATGACATGATTTAACCCTTCATTTGGCAGTGATGCTTTTAAGCAACAGCCACTTTGAATATTTCTGCAGCACCAAATAATAAGTTTTGTGCAAATCATTCGATTTTGTTACAAAGCTTAGTTCAGAAAAACACTAGTAAATCGGTCGTCGACTGAGTTTTGAGTGATTTCATATCCATATTTCTGTCAGACGCCAAGATGACGCGCAATGAGAATAACAAAGACGGAAGTTTTATGATTTTGTACTATTTTATCATCTCTAATTGTTTTTGTTTTGTCTAAATTTAATTCACAATAAATCAAACTAATCATATAAAGCAATATTTGGCGTAGAAACTGTGTTTTCTAATACAATACATGCTTCCGAACCTTGATGTTGCCTAGAAGCAACAGTGCCAAACATCTAACAAAATAGGTTTAGCTTTTTGTTAATACAAAAGAGTGTCAATACACAATAAATCAATCATGTATTACATTAATAATGTTATAGAGATGGTATAGTAATTACTTTTGATGCAATTATGGACCCTGTCGGGCACAGCATTTTAGGAGAGAGGAAGAATTTGCTGTCTGTCTCTTTGTTGTCTGTCTTCACACTTATACCGCTGAACTGATTTAAATGATAAACACATTTTTCTTGCGTTGAAGTCAACAACTATAGCAGATAACGGTAACATACCAGTTTCAGAAGCTAAAGAGAAAATAAAAAGCCAACTTTGGCTCGGCATATTGATCGTGAAGTATGATGACATACGTCATCTATCAAATGTTGGAGAAAAAGGTCATTGTCGACTTTGCGAAAATGGCCAAAAAAAAGTTTAATGCATAAAATGTGAAATACGATTGATTTTTTAAAGATTTTCATATAAAAAACTTAATTCTATAATATATCTCAATGTTTTATTTAAGTACCCCTATTTGGCAATGTGGTAAATAAGCAACAATCGTTTTTCGCGAAAATACCGACCAAATATTTTTTTTACTATTTTTCTTAACTTTATTTGATAGTAACAATTAGGTCTAAATAGATTTTATTGAAAAAATCAAACAATTTGTGTCTTGCCAAATGAAGGGTTAACAAGTAAATCTAAGTGACAAAAGTTTGTTTTTGCCAAGAGTTTTTCGGAAGGCGTTGCTAAACACGAAATTTCAAATGCAAATTTCTCAAAAGTATGTTCTCAAAATTCGGTGATTTTTTTTTCGTGAGTAAAATAAAAGGGCTTTTTTAACATGCAATAATTCGTTATTGCTCAAAACGTACAACTTAAATTTAAAAAATTAAAAACCAAAAATCAGTTTTTTTATAATTTCTCCGGATCTACAAAGCTTTAGAATATGATGTATAGCTCAAAAAAAGGGAAATTGTGTGCTTTATTACTCATTTAAGTCAATTGTGTTACAACTTCAAATAAAGAACAGATAAACAAAAAAACGTATTTTAAAACACACAAAATAAGCCAAATTAAAATTTTTTTTTCTCGAAAGCTGTTGAAGATAGACCACGGGTTTCTTTTAGGAATTTACTTAGATTTACTTGTTAAATCATGTCATCTATTCACCAAAAAATGTCCGCTTCCAAGTGATTTTAAAACACTGTGCGCCCCGCTGTCAATGTCATCGATAGGACAGTTCAGTATTTTGGAACTATAGATGACCCACGCTGAACTGTCCCGCCAAACTCAATGACAGGGGGGCGCTACCATCGTTCAACTATATGGTTTCTTCCAACATGGCAAAAATCGGAACCAGCGATTCGGTATTGACGGTGGCGCCCCGCTGTCAATGTCATCGACAGGACAGTCCAGTATTTTGGAACTATATATCTGTGATTAGAGGAGTGCTGTGTGGCCTGTGTGTGTGTGATTGTTGTCACCAGTTGTCACTGTCAGCTGTCAGTTCTCTTCTGTCGGATCAAGGGCGCACACGGGTTATCAACGCTATTAATATTTTCGATTGTTATATTCTTGCAAGTTTTATAAATTAATTAATATTTATAAAGCAGAAAATTATTAATTATTTGTTGGGCTGATCGGTTAGTAGTGTGCAGAATAAAAAAATTGTGTTGATGGTAATAAACTGTCGTTTTCTATAGTTTTTCATTTGTTCGTATTTTTATTTATTTGTACGTTCAAGAGTAATGGATTTTCCTTCTGTTTGTTGTAGAAAATGAAGTTGCTATCCAGCATCAGGGATATACCTGAATTTAACAATGAGAATGTGCACGTAAGGAATGAACAAGAATTGTTGGAAAAACTTAACACGATTATCAAAGATGGACATGGAAATTTGCAAATAGTTACCGATTTTGATCATACATTGACAAAACATTCCTTGGAAAACGGATCGCCTGTTCTCACTAGTTTTGGTGAGTAGTATTATTTACCTACCTAAAAATTATGCATTTTTTCAGGTGATTTTATGGGGCTCTTCCCAATTTCCAATTTAATAAACCTAAGTCTCCACCACAAGTACTTTTGTTTATTGTATCTACATTTTCTTACCCGAATATCATTGCTATTTGAATGGACTTCTTTTTTTTTATCTTCAATTTTGATGGGAGATGACTTCCCAGATGTAAATTGAATAGATTAGTCTAATGTTGGGGTAAAATGTTGGGGTAAGACAAATAAAATGTTAATGTGTAAGATAAGATTGGGAAGAGTTTATTTGCTTTATTCTATGTTAACTGTACTGAATTAACTGATAAATAAGAAATTAGTCACATGGCCTAATTAAATATATCCCCCCATACAGTAGCGGCGTAAGGGGGGGGCGGTGGGGGCGGTCCGCCCCGGGTGCCAAGCATCAGGGGGTGACACAAGTCGCGCAGATTAGTACTCACTGGCGCACATCTGCATGGCAAGTCTACGGTTTATATCATAATACGGGGGGAGAGTGCGATTGTCTTTCAATCTTTGCATCGGTAGGTAACCCCCCTGGGGGTACCAGGGGGTGCCTTAGGACTTGTGACTGTGATCGCCCCGGGTGCCAACCCATGCTACGCCGCCACTGCCCCCATACTAATAACAAGTTAGAAGCATGTTGAATTTAAAATGTTTTTTTCTTAATAAATGACACTATAAACTACATAGGGCTCACTGAGCCCGGCTCAGGCACTAACTGAGTTAAGGTAGGACCCATAAACCGGCAGACAGTGGTGACTGAGTTTGTTGCGGCGCTTCTTCTCAGCACTTGCCAAATGTTTGTCTCGAAGCGCTGGTAGAGCAAAAAAAGAATGAGACATGTATAGGCTCCTTAAGAGCATTTGACGATTTGCAAGAACTAATTTAATTAGTCTAAACAAATAAAGAAAATTTTGATTTTGATTTTGATTCATACCTCCTTATTACATAAAAGTTAATCCTGGGACGAATTCCGGTTTAAAATGACATTTCCATAATAAATATCAATTTAAACCTTACTTTTTGTAATAAGGGGATTAGTGTTCAATCAGTAATATTTTAAAAAAAATATATTAAATAATACATGCTACTATGTGCTATGTGAAATGATTCCAGGAATGTTCAGGGAGTGCCCTTCAATACCTCAAGAGTACAAAGATGAGGACAACAGGCTCGCTGACATATACAAGCCCATCGAGCGAGACCCACACATGTCCCTGGAGGAAAAGACTAAACATATGGTCGATTGGTATAATGCAGCTCACGCACAACTCAAGTAAGCTCATTTTTGCCTTAAGCCTACCCTGGACAAAACATGTTGGTTTTGACATTTTCTATCGACCATTTTGTTACCATGTTTCTGAGCAAATAAATGATTTATTTATTTATTATTTAATTGAAATAATAGGGGGTGAAGTATGAAATTGCCGATTTTTTTCTCGGTATTCATTAGTATATTTAAATTCCCTATATTAATACAATAGCTACATCCATATTTTTTTAAACGTCGTAGTTGTCCAATTCCCGTAAAAAATATGAATATTTTTCAATTTTTTTTATGTATCCTATAGTTAATGTTGTCTTAATCTAGGCACAAAATTTCATAAACTAAAAATTTGTGATTCCTGAGAAAACACAAAAATGTTTGTGTGAAATACCATACTAAATGGCAATTTCATACTTTACTTCATATTAAGTAATGAAACTATTATCTTTCGTAAATATATTCATTACCATCTCATTTTTCAAGGCAAAAGTCAGCTTCTAATTACGAAATCAACTTTTGTCATTAAATAATTATCAAATCAACGTATCTTGTCTACTTTACTACTGTATTGTAGTATAAGCCTAGGCGCAGACCACCGATTTTTAGTCGGCCCATAGTTGGGCCCGATTTTAATTTGTATGAATAATCAATCCGTGTAATGTGCACACTTGACATTCTCACGGACTGCGGACCTCTGATGCGCAAGCGGAGCTTACACCTGGGCAAACACATCCTAAGCCCACAAGATGTAAAACATATCGCCCCCCAAAAGATACTGCACTTCCTAATGGATGCAGGACTCGGAGGCGAACTGTAAGGAAAACAGCGGCGATCACAATAGATCGATAACGGTCGCAGTGATACTAGGACTTTATTGAACTAGAATAGCCGCTCAACACAAATTAAAAAAAAATGTGCACACTTCCATCCATGCCCATACTGATTAACTGCCCGACTAAACTATCGGCCGACAAAAAATCGGTGGTCTGCGCCTGGGCTAATAATTACGAAACATTTTTATTGCAGACAGTTTGTTGTGCAAACAGTGCAAATGTTTATTACAATCTAATTTTAAATTGTTGCAGAGGTGTCACTTTTCCAAGGCAAGAGTTGATGGCTATTGGACACAAGATGATAGATAGTTTTAGGTAAGTAGAATAAAATGTCTTTTCTGGGGAAAAATATTCATCATCATCATAATTTCAGCCATAGGACGTCTATTGCTGAACACAGGCCTCTTTCAATGATTTCCACAATGGCCGGTTGGTGGCAGCCATCCAGCGCCTTCCCGCTACCTTTATGAGGTGGTCGGTCCACCTTATGGGTGGATGTCCTACGCTGCGCTTTCCGGTACGTGGCCTCCACTCCAGAACCTTGCTGCCCCATCAGCCGTCAGTTCTTCGTACTATATGCCCTATCCATTGCCACTTTAGCTTGCTAATCTGTTGGGCTTTATCAGCGACTTTAGTACGTTTATGGATAAATCCTCATTTCTCTTTTTTTATGCATAACAAGGCAGGTACTTGACCACAATCGCACCTGATGTTAAGTGGGATGCAGTCTAGGATGGTACATATCTGCCCTGTAAGTCCTCATTCACTCTCGCCTTGAAAAGGCCCGGATTGTAGTCTTCGGGAAAGACAGCAGCAGGCAACGAATTCCAGTCCCTAGCTGTTCGCATTATAAATGAGATTATGATTCGATCTCGTAAAGAAACACCAACCCTCCATGCAATTTTGAGCTTATAAAGACCTATATTGAGACTATTGAGAGGTCACGTTTCCGAGCCGTAATATCATCATCAGCGTACCGGAAAACGCAGCGTGGGACGTCCACCCACAAGGGGGACCGACGACCTGATAAAGGTAGCAGGAAGGCGCTGGATGCAGGCCGCTACCAACCGTGCGATGTGGAAGTCATTGGGGGAGGCCTATGTTCAGCAGTGGACGTCCTATGGCTGAAATGATGACACACTGATTGAAGACTCGTCTTTAGGCACCGAGGCCACAGTCACGTCAAAGTCAAAGTCAAAATTTCTTTATTCGTTTAGACTAATAAATAGTTCTTACAAACGTCATTTTGCTCTTAAGGAGCCTCTACATGTCTCATAATCTTTTTACCCTACCAGCGCTTCGAGACCAACATTTGGCAAGTGCTGAGAAGAAGCGCCGCAACAAACTCAGTAACCACTGTCTGCCGGTTAATCTATATAAATAGAAATAGCAGTAGTAGGTACATTCGATTCAGGAGCAGTTCACTGAATTTACCATGCATTCTTGTATAGTGTATCTTATAATGGGTATACAAAATTGCGTGGTATATTAAACAAGGTAGTGACGTGCTAATATCTAGCTAGACTTGACACGATGACAAAAAGGCGCGAAAAGTAGGTTGAGAGCCATCTGCGCTCACCTATTGTCCGGTGAAGCTGAAAAAGCCGCTCACGGCTATCAGCATAGTCCGTCCGGAAAAAAAAAAGAAAAAAAAAAGGCGCGAAAAGTGAGCTGATCGCATTGTTTGCGTTAGGGACGGCGTGCACGAGCTGGTGTCGTGGAGCCAGCGGCAGCAGGTGCCGGTGCTGGTGTTCTCGGCGGGGCTGGGCGACTCGGTGCAGGCCGCGCTCACGGCCGCCGGCTTCCTGCTCCCGCACGTCAAGGTGAGCTAGACTTTTAAGGCTTCCACAGACCAAATACTTTAAAGAGTTTCTTGTATTACAACTTGCGCGGGCCCGCATTCAAACTGCGCTGCTACTGCCCCGCGTTTGGTCTGCCCAAGGCTTAAAGGACGTAGACATACGTTAATATCAGTGGCGGCGTAGCATGGTTTGGTACCCGGGGCGGTTCCTTTCCGACTCCCCCTTTATAAGTCCATAAAAAGCACCCCAGAATGGTCTGGTACCCCCCAAGTATTTTGTTACTGATTCGAAGATGAAAGATGTTAGTACGAATGATCTATTTATGATACCAATCGCGCCACCGCCCCTCCCCCGTATCAGGACCGTCCTTATCATGCAGATGCGCCAGTGAGTACTAATCTGCGCGACTGTTGTCACCCTCTGATGCTTGGCACCCGGGGCGGACCGCCCCCACCGCCCCCCTCCTTCCCCGCTACTGGTTGATATACCTAGCCGAAGAGAGCAATAAAGAATGAGCGAGCGAGATGTCACTAGAGCAGCGCACCGCCCCTCCAGAATGGTCTGGTGTTGGGCTACCGATTTGAGGAAGATAGTTGATAGTAGTACCACAGAATAATAATAAGTACTACGTACAGAAGTTTTACTTCGCGAAGGTATTTAAAAAAATATATGCATAATGTCATTATAATATGGTGTAATTTAGCCTGTCTCAAGAGTCAAGCACCATTTTGTTGACAAACGTCAGTGATCGGCACTGCGCCGAAGCTATAGGGCTGACTTCGGTAAAATGATGTGACGTGAGGTGCCAAACTGCGGAAAATGGCGGAGGAAATACATGATTTTAGCATGAATTATCATGAATAATATTAACTACTTATTTACCTCTCAGTGTCTTGAGGCAACTTAAAAAAGTACATTCTGTGTTTTTATTTTTATTTAGGCAGTTAAATACTGCACAGTATTTAGTACACCATTTTCTTTATTTTCTTCCACCATACACAAGGATGCGTGAGTCAATGTTCGCTCGTATGTGAGGCCTTGTCGAATAGTATCCTGTAGGTGGGCCATCGTGCGTGTTTTGTTTTCGATGTAAACTCGCGGAGATGAACAGGCCTGGTAGTACTAACTCATGAGCTATGATATTAATCGCACCCCTCCCCCATGACATGGTATGTTAGGGGCCAGAGCCCTCCTGATAAATAATAAATAAATAAATCTTTATTGAATAACTTATTAAATAATTTGACAGTTTAAACTCTAGGCTAATCATTATGCTATAAAAGGTAACCACTGACCAAACCCACGCGCTAGCGAGTACTATCGGCAACAGTGTTAACTGCCCATTGCCGGTCATGTCATCTCGTTCTATCGCAAAGAATCACCATTTGATGAGAGCGAGAGCAAAAACGGAAATGGATAGTTAACACTGTGGCCGTGTGTACGTAATATGACTTGACTATATACTCGACACATATTTTTTACTTTTTCAAACTAATTAAAATTTAGAGATAAAGCGCGCCAAAGTTCAGAAGAAAGGCCCATTACGTCAAAGCGTGCGTAACTTTGTGACGTCACGCGGAACTTCAACACATCATATATTCGTAATTACTTGTTTGAGTGACAAATAAAAATATACGTGTCCAATATTTTTTGATAATGTAATTGACGGACTAAAATTTTTTTAGGAAACTAGTTTACTCATCAAATCAGACTTAGTTTCCCTGACGCATCACTCGCACACTCGCTAATCGCCCAATCGGCCCCTTGCAGGTGGTGTCCAACTTCCTTGCGATCGGCGACAACGACAAAATAGTGGGCATAAAGGGCGACGATGTGATCCACACATTGAACAAAAACGAGACGGCGATCAAGAACACGGAGTACTACGAGATGGTGAAGGAGCGCCGCAACGTGCTGCTCATGGGCGACAGCATCGGCGACGCGCGCATGGCCGAAGGCATGGAGCACTGCGCCGCCGTCGTCAAGCTCGGCTTCCTGGGCCACAACGTGCGCGACAGCTTGCCCAAGTACCAGAGCCAGTTCGACGTCGTGCTCGTCAACGAGCCCAGCGTGCGCCTGCCCAACGCCATACTCCAGCTGCTCGCCTGACGCATGCACTGCCTAGCCAATTCTTAGTTTTAGTTAGCGCAATCTCCCCTCGGACTCTCACTCCCGACGTGTTACGATTTTTTTGTCATAATACCAACGATAGTATTCTTTTGTTTGCGAAGCAAAATTACGTTTTATACATCCGTAGGACGTACTTACGGGTTGAGTGTGAGTTTAATATATCAAACGCGCTTAAAAATGTATGAAAATTTTAGTTTTTGAACGTTTCCCGCTAGGGGCGCCTCTGTCGCCTACATTTAATGTCATTTTTTTGAGCGCGTTTGATGTAAACTCACACTAGGCCATCTGATGATTTATTTTGTTATTTTTAAAATGTATACTAAAATGAGTTATTACAAAGTTTATGTGTGGTTTTATAATACGTTGATTTTCTCCACTTTTATGTTTGCCTTGTTAAGTGATATTGTCATAAGGCACAGTAAACAAAAATAAATGACCATTAGTAATTATTTTTATTTATTTAATACAAGACGATTCCAACCGCGCGATATGGAAATCATTGGGGAGGCCTATGTTCAGTGGACGTCCTGTGGCTGAGATGGTGATGAATACAAGACGATAATAAAACTTATGTTTTCTGTGTCTAGCTAGACAGGCGCCTGGGCTCATCAATACCGCATGAAAATAGTGGTATTTGTCTAACGGCAAATTTTACCTGGAAAAATATGCATTTATTTCAAACTTTGTCGTTCCTTTATCGACTTATCCATTCAAACACGCACATGCCGTGCAACCTCCGCAGCTCCGTGCAAAGAAAGCTACAGAAAAAAGAACAGCACCCCGATTACGGTAACTTTTAACGTCTACAATCCAGACGCGTTTCTGATTCTGCAATACGATTGGTCAAAACAGCTGACGTACGCTGTTGAACGACCAATCGTATCGCAGAATCGAGAAGCGTGTCTGGATTGTTGACGTTATAAGTTACCGTAATCGGGGCTCTGAACATGACCATAACACCGAGACGTTGTCGCATCACTTTTCCGCCTTATTTCCCGCCAAGAATTTAAAGTTGTCATTATTATCAAATATTTGTTTCACACTTGCACTAATCATTTTTATCTTATTGTAATTTAAGTACATAATATAATCAATAATTCATTTATGAGTCACAGCAAATTCGTCTGTCAGTGTTCTTTGTTGTTAGCTTAAGGGCGGACGCGGGTTATCAGTGCTATTTTGAAAATTTCACATAATACCTTAGGAATTTTAACTTAAACAAATACCTATAAGCAGTCAATTGTTAGGAAGTGCGAAAAACGAGAAAATTGGTAAGGAACTTTTGTTGTTTTCTTTAATAACATTATTATTTTAATAAAATTCTTTGGCTATGCCTAAGGGTTCGGCCAAACCAACACGATCACACCGCGATCAACCGACGTGCAGCGATGGCGATCAATGCATTTAGGTCTGGTCGCCATCGCTGCACGCCGGCTGATCGCGTTGGTTTGGCCGAACCTTAAGTTAGCATCTGCTCAAGGAAAGAGCCAGGAATTATTTTTTGATTTTGATTAATCTAATTACACTATTTGGTGCGAAAAAGTATTTTGCATTCTGTTTCCAACGTCTCGACACCAAAAGGCGCAAATGTGTTCCGACGATAATGGTGGTTTAGAAAATTTTCTTCCAAAGTTCATCATCATCTTTGCCATCGTTCGTTCGTTCGTTTCAGCCGAATGACGTCCACTGCTGGACAAAGGCCTGCTCCTTGCCTGCTCCAAGGTTTTTCACAATGAACGGTCCTGCATTGCCCGCATCTATCTTTGCCATCATCACGAATCAATGCACGTGTTTCTCACGTGGAAGCAACTTTGTGCTCTCCGTTGGCTTCATTGAGTGTCAAGCGAGATGTTCAGCACTTTGATGGCAGCAGAGACCGTAGTGACCGAATTTCTCCACCTCTTTGCTACATCATTGATACCTAGTGGGACTGTTTTCTTCTTTCTTTATATCGTACCAAAACTATTTGTTCGCTTATCGCTTGAGAATATTAGATAAAAATGTTATTTTTTCTGTCGTTGTAGAAAATGAAGTTGCTGTCTAGCATCAGGGATATACCTGCATTTAACAATGAAAATGTGCACATTAGGAATGAACAAGAATTGTTGGGAAAAATTAACAAGATTATTCAAGATGGACATAAAAATTTGCAAATAGTAACTGATTTTGATTAGGTACACATTGACAAAACCTTTAATGGAAAACGGATCGCCTGTTCTTACTACTTATTGTAAGTAGATGTTCATTATCTTACTTGCTGAGGAATTCTATTCTAATACATAATCACGTTAAATATTACCTACCTACTAAGTACCCGTTCGCGATAAGTTTGCCGGTCCGTGCAATGCGCGTCCCCTCCCCAAACCGCGATTAAACGCAATTAATGTCATATTTTACGCAAATACACAATTTTTATCAATAACAATAAATAAAAAATATTTTAAATATAGTTTGTTATCATTATAGACGCTTCCCTTCGAGTGACGTCATATCGCCAGCGGTAAACCTAAGCCAACAGAATAGGGTAAACTGCCAGTCATTGGACGCTTAAGAAAGTTATTGGACAGTTATTTACTGAATTAAAAATAGCATTTCTATTTCGACAACTGAGAGATTCCGACTGATGGAGATAAAAGGGCGTTTTTTTTAAGAAATATTAATTGTATTTGAAGGAATATTAATTTTAAGAAAATTCAAGAGTTATTTTGTCCAATGACTGGCAGCGTCCAATGACTGTCGGTTTACCCTAGGTACTATGCATTTATTTGAAAGTGTAGATCACACAGGTAAGTAGGTAGGTACATTACACTAGCGGTTATTTCAGCTCACTCCATTCGGAATTATTCACCAATTACTTTCCAAGATAGTTATTTCCAAGATCGCGCGATTTTGCGTGGTTTTTTTTAAATCAATATTGTGATTACAGCAATGTTCTGGGAGTGTCCTTCAATACCTCAGAAGTACAGAGATGAGGATAAAAAGCTTGCCGAATTCTACAGGCCTATTGAGCGTGACTCACTTATGAATGAGGAAGAAAAGACTAAACACATGATAGAATGGTATAAGGCAGCTAATGCACTGCTTAGGTAAAAATTTAAACATTTCCAATGGAAATGGACATTTGTGAATAAGTAGTTTATTTTCCATCTAACTTTTATAAACCAATTTTGCTCTACTTTTCTAATGTCTACTGTTCTTGCTAAATAATTTAAGCAAGTTTCAAACAGTTTGTTGAGAGGATTATTGCTACAAAATATTGTATAAATTGTTGCAGAGGTGTCACTTTTCCCAGGCAGGAACTGTTGGGCGTTGGGCAGAGGATGATAGAATGCTATAGGCAAGTAGAACCTAGACTTAAATCACACTTTAGTTTGATTGATCTAAACATACCTAAACTTTAGTAAGTACTTTGGTGAATGCTATCACAACCTCGGAACAGAAAAAGGTTTTTTTTTTCAGAGCCAAAATGCATAGGAATAGATAGGGAAAATGCTTTGGCTGTAAAGTTAGATTATTTTTTATATCTTCAAATAAGTCTTGTGGTAAGGCAGAAAAGAGCCTTTTTTTGTCGCGGAGGAAATGCTTTGCGCACCGTCACCCTCACCACTGCCGGGGGACCCGGCGCTCTGAAAAGGATGGGGTACTTTTAGTATACCCACTAAAACCTCCGCGGCGTTCCGTCATTGCCCGTGATTGCCCGAGTGGAGGTGTCGAAAGAGCCTTGCATGAACCGTTGGCGGCGTGTTCTCCCTAAAGGTAGCCTTTCGAACTAAGTAAGCGTCACAGACGCAGCGTCTTTAGCTTTGGTCTTAAAGGTAGCCTTTCGAAGCGAGTTAGTGACGCGTAGAGATGGGTAGTGGGTAAAAACCCATTTCACCCGATTGGGTTTAAACTGGGTGATTTGGGTAAAAACCCGGTTTTTACCCATTATCACCCATTCTGGTGGGTGAAAACAAAAATAGCGTTTTTTTAAAGTGAGAAGTGGTATTTGTTGCTAAGGGGGCGTTCTAGTGTTACGTAATGCAATCTGGGGGGAGAGGAGGTCTTGAAAAACGTTACAATGCGTTACAGTGGCGGAAGGGCGGTCGATTTCAAGTTTTCAAGCAGAAGTACTTTGTAGTTGGTGTTGTTATTTGTAACGTTATACCGTAATGTCATCAAAGAGAGAGTTTGGCATCTTTGGCATCCCCCCCTCCATGTCCTTGCCATGATCACAAATTATTGTGTTCCTACTTTGTTAACTGAACATCAGTTATTGCCAGCAATAACGATACCTACAAGAGAAAAAGCATGCCTCGATCATTTTTACATCAAAAATCCGACAGGTGCTCTTGGTATAGTCTGCTCGGCAGATTTAACGGATCACTGTATATGTCTCCTAGGCACGGATATAGGCAAGAGCAAGACCATACCGAAGCGACCCAATATCAAAGTAGACTTTGATGGAACTGCAAAAGAGCTATCTCTAGTAGACTGGTCCACCATTATGAACACTGACTCTGTCGACGATGCTGTCACAGAATTTAGCCAGATTATTGACATGGCAATCCAAAACAATACCAAAGAAGTAAAAACTAGCCGTTCTAGACACATCCTTAAACCTTGGATTACGCCGGGACTAATTAAATGTCAAAGACAGAGAGATCGACTTCACCTGCAAGCTCGTCTTAACCCACTAAATACAATAGCTCAAATTACATATAAAAGATACAGAAACTACCTGAACAAAATTCTATACAAACTGAAAACCAACTATGAAAGCCAAATGCTCGCGGCTAATGTGGGCAATCACAAACTACTTTGGAAGTCGATTAAAGACATATGTCATCTTAACAAATCTTACAACCATGCCAATGCCTTAACTAACAGCAAACCCAGCCCTACTGAATCTTTAAATCACGCTAATAACTATTTTGCAAACATTGGGNCTACTAAATTTCTTTTAAATCGGTTCAACGATTCTTGAAATAACACCATTTTATAAAATAATTGGTCACAACATCATAACGTGATCAATTTTACGATTTGGCCACGATATAAATGCATATTAGTGTTAAATTTGACTTATTACTTATTAATCAATAAACTTAAATGAGAAAAATTCAATAAAAATAAAGAAAAGATACCAATTGAAATAATTATAAAATTATTTGTTTTCACCCGGTGTAAACACCCACGGGTGGAATGAAACGGGTTTTTATTGGGTTTTTACCCTCATGTGGGTTTTTACCCGGGTGGAAACCCATCTCTAGTGACGCGGCGTTGGTGGCACAAGACCAAAGCTAAAGCGTCTGTGACGCTTAGTTTGAAAGGCTACCTTAATGCAGATATTAAAAACACAGGTCACTACAACTGCTACAACCACGTGTATTTTTTTTCTGTTTGTTATCAATAAATAATAATATTAATAATGTATAAAACATGAAGGTAAATAAGTAATATTAAGTATTTTGAAAGGTAAATTACCGTATGCAAATGCATATCATATTATTCAAAAGATAAGATATTTTTTCTTTAATGCCTTCATTCATCACGTCGCTACGCGCACCTCCATACATCTCCATGGACTTGGAATGAGTGATGATACAGAACAGAACGTACGTAATAGTGTGTGGATCAGCATCGATTCGGCTACGGTGGCTAAGTACGGCTAGACAACATCGCACTTACGACTCGCCGACCGCTGGTCAGTTTGAATGAACGAAGAGCCGTTAAAGCTCCCGGTTGCGGACGACGAGGTGTAAGCGAGGAGGGACGACAAAGCCGTATAGCAGCTCGTGAGCTTGACCCGAGGCGAGTCGATAACGTTACGATTCCGATTAGTGTGCGTTACAAGTAAGGAGTTTCATACAAAGAATACTTACTAAGCGGTTCGAGTTGATATGGTGAAGATTCCTTTCCACGTTGATAAGTGTGCTATTTATGGGCAGGGACGGCGTGCATGAGCTGGTGGCGTGGAGCCAGCGGCAGCAGGTGCCGGTGCTGGTGTTCTCGGCGGGGCTGGGCGACTCGGTGCAGGCCGCGCTCACGGCCGCTGGTTTCCAGCTCCCTAACGTTAAGGTAAAGTACGTAGGTCTCTACTCTACCGTCAGTGACACAAAATCTCAGCGTCATTCACGTAACTACCCTGAAAGTAGGTAACCCTTTTTTCCCCTTATTTACTACAATCGGTCTCCTTTAGACGTCGCGCTTTGTTGTGGTTTGCCATAAGTGGCCGGGCCAGAGTATTTGGGTGTCATTTGATGTGTTCTTTATAGGCTATGGTATGGCGTACAATTTCCTGTTTCACGGTGGGCAGGCGCAGATCACGGTGCAATAATTAGTTGGGTACGGACCCCAGGGGGCATGGTTATTATTGGTAGGAGTGCTTAGTTTTAAATCCTTTGTATGATTTCAATGTATAAATGGGATTATACTATAGTTGGAATTCATTAAATAATATGTAGCTACTATCGGCCACAGTGTTAATGCGGAATTTTTTGTATGGTCGAAAGACGGCGCGTTAAATAAGTTTGGGAACTAATGAGCCAGTCCTTTTTGGAGTATTTGCGAGGCTAATTTTGAATCGCTGTGTCTAGTATAGCGGTATCTTCAGCAAAGGTTCCAGTAATTAAGGATTCAGATGTCATCAGATCCGCAGTGAAAAGCAAGTAGATTATGGGACCCAGTACGGTGCCCTGCGAAAATCATGCTTTTATAGGTCAGAGATCAGACTGTATTTACTTCCCCTTGTTGTAGGTACTATGAAAAGGTGCTGCTGGAGAAATTATTTTAGTATTCCGTAAAGGTGATCTGGTAGTTAGCTCATTTTTCAATTTGAACAACAATCCTTCATGCCACACACGGTCAAACGCTTGGAATATGTCCAATGCTGGAAGTACACTATGCGTACTAACTAAGTAAGCACTAAAATTCTTTTGTATTTTTTTTCATATAAAGTCACAAAGTCTTTACCGTGTATGTGTATATGTATGTATGAAGTACGGACTACAGGGAGTAGGTAGCCGCGCTGATCAGAACCCGAATATCTAAAAGATTTTACCATCACCACTAAAGTAGCGTTAGGTAGGGAGTATATATACACCCACACTACCCACATAATAAATCCTAGCGCGGAATTATCCTAGTAGTGTAGGTACAAATCACTATTTCTATTTACCTAAAATGGTCCAATATACAGTGTTCGGCAGAAGGTTAGCCTTAGCCAAACACACACGTTATCACACAAATCGGCTTAAGTGACCTCCTTTTTTAATGAATTTTCTTGTCTTTTTTAAATATTTTCCCAAGACCTAAGAACGACTTCGTCATTTTTTTTTGCATATCTAACCCTCTTCCGAAGATTCTGTTTAAAAAATATTCACACAAACGCGCTAACGCCCAATCGACCTCGACAGGTGGTATCCAACTTCCTGGATCTCGATGACAATGACAAAATAGTGGGCATAAAGGGCGACGAGGTGATCCACACGATGAACAAGAACGAGACGACGATCAAGAACACGGAGTACTACGAGATGGTGAAGGAGCGCCGCAACGTGCTGCTCATGGGCGACAGCATCGGCGACGCGCGCATGGTCGAAGGCATGGAGCACTGCGCCGCCGTCGTCAAGCTCGGCTTCCTGGGCCACAACGTGCGCGACAGCTTGCCCAAGTACCTGAGCCAGTTCGATGTCGTGCTCGTCAACGAGCCCAGTATGCGCCTGCCCAACGCCATACTTCAGCTCATTTAGCTCATCTGCCTAGCGCACTCGTGACATCGTTCGCCGCGAGCCGAGTAGTGAGGGGCGCCGCGAGCCGAGTAGTGAGGGGCGCCGCGAGCCGAGTAGTGAGGGGCGCCGCGAGCCGAGTAGTGAGGGGCGCCGCGAGCCGAGTAGTGAGGGGCGCCGCGAGCCGAGTAGTGAGGGGCGCCGCGAGCCGAGTAGTGAGTGGCGCCGCGAGCCGAGTCGTGAGCGGCGCCGCGAGCCGAGCCAAGAGCCGAGCCCCACCCTCGTGCCTCCCTCGCCTCGTCTGCGGCGCATATATCGCCCTCGTCTTGGTCCCCGCCGTTCACCTCTTACTCAACGGAGAATGCCAAAGGGATCGGAACTGGCGTTACAAGAAATTCTCAAAAGCGACAGAGAATGGCGGACGTTACAACGGGAACTAGAGCGAGATAGAAATAGAATTAGAGAAGAAGAATTGAGAATGCAGGGGCGATGGTTGGATTTATTTGGACAATTTTTATTATTAGGAAATAGATTAAGTGACATTTTAGAAAAAAATAAATAATCATAATAACAATTAAATTTATTGAATGAATGCAAAACGCTTTTTTTATTTTTAAGCGTAAATTTTTGCTGCCACTAGTAATCGAACGCGGGTCCTCAGAGTCTGAGTCAAGTCGTCTTATCACTAGACCGGGACTATTCCCACCTCTCGTTCCCACCACTGCAACTCCTGTGTAGCCAGGATCTACAGCTTGACCGCCACAAAAACCCAACCAATGAAGGTCAAGTTTGTCCCGGGAGAAAGTTAAACTGTCATTGGACCCGCAACGAAATTAATCAAAGACCAAAGAAGCAGTTAACTTTATCGAATTTAATAATTATAGTAAGTAGTTAGTATTCTGGATTACTGCCTGGCCTCACGTCTTTCCTTTCCGTGCTATCGTCTTTTACACACATTGCCGGCTGCGCATCTGGTAACCTAGGCAAAGTATAAAAAATAATATTTCATACATTACCCGAGTTTTAGGCATTCTATGCATTGCCTAGGTATTGTATAGAATACCAGATTAAACACATACATTTTAAATTTTCTATTTGGCAGTTAGTTTGATTATATTTGCTTGTATACAAGGAATTTGTAAATAAAACAAAATTTGTAATGAAATTAAATATTTTGTTATTATTATAAAACAACACAATTATGTATAAATGTATTTTCTAGTCATTGATCTGGTTGTCAATAGTCACTACTTAGTCTGGAACAAGATTTTTGTTAATATCACAAACATAAATGCATAAAGTATGTAAATGTAAGAAGACTAAAATACAAAGACAACGATGGAAGAAGCGAGCGTGATAAGCCACAACAATATTAATAATGACTTAACTACCACACAAGGGCCCTCGGGCGCGGAAGTATAACAGAAGACTAATCGTCAACAATCAATCTAATAAGTACTGGTACTATAATACCCAATTTCGTTGATAAGACTAGTTGTTACGATCTTTCTTGGCTTTTGCCCATCAATACCATGATAATGTTTATTTCCAAAAAAATTATACAGATCAAAGTAACTACGATATAATAGAAAAGCTGACAATACATAATTATTTAGCTTAATAAAACTTGTACTAAAATTTGTTAATCACTAAGTTCCGATTTCACAATATGGCAAGAAACTCATCTATCCTGACATAAAAAATATCAGAACTACCAGCGCGGCGTACTCTACGAAATGACTGGAAAATACATGTTTTTAACACAATAACCTATTAGTTTAATTTAACTAAACAAATTAAAAGCTCTAAAATGAACAACAGTCTTAGAACATACATGTTATTTACACAAAGATTTTTTATATAAAAATATCCTACTGTACATATAACAATCTTCATTCATATAGAAATATATATTCGTCTCTATATACAAACGGCTAGAAACAATATAAAATAGTCATATCTTTTAGGAATCATCTAATCACTCGACAGGATTGTAAATCTGCAGGAAATGCACCTATCGCTGGGAACAAGGCACTTGCGTGACGTATCGGCTAACAATCGGCGATAGGCTTAATTAAATAACACCAACAATGGAATGTATAAGTCTGATAACAACATGCGGCATTGACAGCACGCGCCGCTATAGCCTCGCTCGATAACGCTAAAAGTTATGTTACGTACTGCTAGGAGGAATACCATTTTAACATTCTATGCTATACAGAGACTTTGTATAGTACCGAAAAGATTCTTTTTATTATGTATTAACATGATTAATTAACATGAAGTATGTGAAATAACGCAACGGGTGCATTTCGTGCGACCAGAGCGCTTGGGAGTCGCTCGACACAAACTACTAGAAAAATACACATTGGTTGTTATCTATCCCATTCCTTTAGAACAGCAATAATACACAAGTATATATCCAACGATCAAGAATGAACACTTTGAAAGATTGCATAAGTATCATCACTCAACACCGGCTCTATTTACTACTTTTCAAGTTGAGGCATTGATTAACTATAATTGGTCATCAAGGCAATGTTAACGAGTCTGCGTTGTTTGTATATTGTTTTATATAACTTTAATAATAGCGAATTATCAGGCGACAATCGTTTACTTTTCAAGCATCCGGAAGTCTAATCTCAATGTGAAAAACTTTTACAATAAATTTAAATCGATCAAAAACATCACTCATACTTAATTTCTACATAAATACCAAGTTCTATTCGAAGCTGATCAAAATCGTAAATACTGATTAAAAATAACTAGTAATATTAAATAAAATTGGCAGATCAAAGAACAATTCAAGTGATGGGCGCCATTTTACTTACAGTTACGATGAAGACTAGATTCTAACCAGTTAACGTTAAGATACAAAAGGTAAACGGCAATACGCGTACAAAAGTGAACGTGTGAGGAGCGGTGAATTCGTCCAATATAGTCTTTTGGGGTATAAGTACAAAGCGTTAGGATAAAATTATTATACTGTATAGTGATAGCCATCGATCCCATATAAAGAAGGATGTCTTCCTGAAACATTTGAAGAACGCTCGTTGCGAAGTCACATAACATTCGTTAAGTTATTCAATAACATTCGATCGTTTTATATGAGTTCAACGGCCCCGCAACATGGGGTGAGGCCGAGGCGAGCCCCGGCTTGGTCCCGCGTGAAGCGCAATACATCACTACTCTACGATACAAGTTGTATGACAGATCACAGCCTAGGGTATGTGGCGGCGCGCGTGGCGGAGGTCACGTGATCGCGGCCACCTCCGCCTGCGTTTTTTGGAGACCATCCTCGTCAGTCGATCTGGGGAAAAATGTTCCACGTTCGGTGACTATGATCGCGATCAAAAATGTTTTTGAGCTCAGGAACGGATATTTTTGTCCCAGTTAACTCGTCATCATCATCATCAACGTTTCAGGTGCAGGACGTCCATGCACCGCTAAACATAGGCTTTCCCTGATGCAACGAATGGTTAAATAATGTACCTTACACTTTTAACGCTACGGTTGAAATGGCATCGTTATCTTAAGGTTCGGCCAAAATTAATGCTCAGCGATACCGAAGCAGCAGCCTTTGGAATGCGTCGGCGGCAGTGCACTCGTAGTCGTACTAAATACGAGCGAATTCGTGACACAGTACGTAGAATTTTGTCTAATGACCCCAAGCTATCCATCCTTATCGCTCGCGCGTAATTATGTTGCTGTCGCGCTCGCACACTCACTGCGGGTACCAGTCGCACAGACGCGACAGTAATATAATTTACGCGCGAGCGATAAGGATGGGTTGCTTGGGGTCATTGGACAAAATTCTACGTGCTAACAGACCGGGCTTTAGTCATGCTTAAGGACGAACTGCTGCAACCGCAGGCGACACTGCGGCTAGTCTGTGGTTGACCGCAGTGAAAAACAAAAAGTCAAAGAAACCGTGGTGGCTTGCAGTTTGCGGTTTGCAGTCTATATTGGACATGTACCATAAGGAGCACCTAAGCAATTTTTTCAGAAATTGCTTCATTGTAAACATACTAAAAGTCCCAGCGTCTAGGGGGGCGCCGGAGTGGGAGGAGGGGATTAAAGTTCCCACTTTTGAGTTTCTTTTGCTAAAGTACGGCCAACGAGAAGCGATACCAAATGTAAACAAACCCAATGTCATGGTCATAAGGAAAAGTAAATATAGTTTTAAAAAATATATGGCAAACCATAAATATTTAGATTTACGTAGATTTTAATTAAATAACGAGAATAATAATAACATTTCTGCATCACAATGTGCCCAGTGTATGGAAACAGGCCTACCCCTTTTTTTTGAGACTTAAATATATTGGAATAATAAAAACAAGTAACAGATTCGCCTTCGTGAATTGCAACAACTATGTATTCTAAAATTTATGTCCGAATGTTGACGAACCCGTCTGACTTTGACATTTTTGGCGGGAGAACGAGACATTACGACAAATACACAAGATGGGAAGAGACAGAATAGATTGTCAACTCGACAGTCGAATCGACCTTTCGTATCGCTGCTAGTTGGACGTATAGATGACCCACGTTGAACTGTCCCACTAAACTCAATGACAGGGGGGCGCTACCATCGTTCAACTATATGGTTTCCAACATGGCAAAAATCGGAACAATCGGAACCAGCGATCCGGTATTGACGGTGGCGCCCCTCTGTCAATGTCATGCATAAGACAGTTCAGTATTTTGGAACTATACTTTAATATCTACACTCGGCATCAAATAAATCGCACCTCCCGCAACAAGCACTTCTCAAACGTATGCATCCCCACTTCCCACCAACATTGGTTCCATTTGAAAGCCTAGTTCTAAGCTTCATTTCATTAAAGGAAAGGTTTTTACCCCAAAAATGTGTTTTTAGAAGGATCCAGAGTCACTTCTTCAAAAAATAGGTAGTTACGCTTGAGTCAAATTTTATGGCTTTAAAACTGTTAAATTGGGATTAATTGCTATCCATCTGTTAAAAAGGACACGTAAGATCAGTATTTGGTTTTATAACCACAAAAATTGGTCTACTTGGTCCCATAGGTGAGCCCCAAGTGAGGTTTTTTTTCAAGTCACATTTATGGTACCTGTTAATTGTTTATAAAAAAATTTAATGTGTTTTTCTTTAAGTTTATTTATTATTATTTCAAATAACACCAATATTGTTGAGGCACCATGCATGATTGTGTCAAAAGAAAATCTTTAAAGTTCGCGTCGCGGAAGGTGCGGTTTATTTCATGTTGAGTATATAAATGTATACGTCACCTGTAGACGTGCGCGTGCGCGTTGGCGGAGCGGTAGTGCGCAGCGTAGGGCAGGCGCGAGCGCCGGCGCCGCGCCAGCACCGCGCGGCCCAGCGTGCCCGGCCGCACCGAGTTGCGCGCCGCGTGCCACGCCAGCCTGCGTGCGTCACATTGCCTTTCAAACTTATGCTCGTACAGGGTGGGAAAAAGTACAAAACAATCTAGTCTTGTGATGAGTATACGTACAGTCACGGAATGTAAAGGTTCGTCAGTTTTAAAATTGATTCCTTCAACGAATCGCGAGCACATATTACCTTTTGAAACTATGTTACAATTAAAACCTTCTTGTTGGTTCAACCTGCCATTATTATTTGTATTAAATAAAAAAAAAAAATGTCAATTGGTCAATGTCATCATTGCATTGCACTGATGGGATAGAAAAATAATCAAGCAAAACCTTATTCGTTAGCAAACGTCATATTTATTTAAATGTTAGCAGCACTGTTTCTTGCACTGTTATGTTGGCAGGTTTGACTCTTACAGTACCTAGTGCAAGCGAAAACCGACACTAAGGTGACGAACCTTTTCATTCCGCGACTGTACAGTACATCTTTCGTTTATTCTTAACTCAACGTGATAAGGTCTAAAGTAGTCTATTCTTTAAACATCAATCCCTAATTCTTAAGTGACCCCTATGGTAACACACAACAGGAATTTTGTTTTCAAATGGGTCACTTAAAAATCAGGGATTTTCACCATCAATCCCTAATTTTTAAGTGACCCTATGGTAACACATAACAGGAATTTTGTTTTTAAAGGGGTCACTTAAAAATTAGGGGTTTTCACCATCAATCCCTAATTTTTAAGTGACACCTACCCTATGGTAACACTTAACAGGAATTTTGTTTTCAAAGGAGTCACTTAAAAATTAGGCATTGATGGTGAAAACGAGCAAAACACACGTTTCTTAACGCGACATTTATGGCTGAGTTACATTATGTACTCACGGCTTGACGTTTCGGCTGTTATGCTGCAGCCGATGTGTCGGGGTAACATCACTAGTGGTAGTGTAACAAATGACAATATGAGGGTAGTTGAAACTTTTCGAGCCCGTCCGAACGGACGAGTCTGCTTGTGACCACAGCTGCAGCATAGCAGCCGAAACGTCAAGCCGTGAGTACTTAATGTAACTCGGTCATAAATGTTGCGTTAAGACCAGTGTCTTTCTATTTTAGTTGAAATGGAATCTTATATGTGAAAAAGTACAACTTATAAATGATGGACGTTTCAAGCTGCGCCATGCAGTCCCAAACCCCGTTCCCGCTATACAGGGTGGAATTTTGTAATGCCACCTGGAGGGAAAGTACTCTTAAAAATGTAGATAAAAAATTTTACTCAAAGAAAACAATCCTTTCTTTTTTGGGCTTATTCCACTATTCCCCATTGACAATCCCCGTCAACGGGGATTAGTGAACTTATTGTTCTCTATTTCCCGTTAACGCCAATTGGAGCTTAAAATGTTAAAAATAAAATCTTAATATAACGGGGAATAGTGAAAAAAAAGTTCACTAATCCCCGTTGACGGGGATTGGCAACGGGGAATAGTGGAATAAGCCCTTTTTGGAACTGCATTCAAAGAGCA
This sequence comes from Ostrinia furnacalis, assembly GCF_004193835.3. Classification (NCBI taxonomy): domain Eukaryota; kingdom Metazoa; phylum Arthropoda; class Insecta; order Lepidoptera; family Crambidae; genus Ostrinia; species Ostrinia furnacalis. The sequence goes on along the minus strand of NW_021132089.1, from coordinate 228,965 downwards.
TGGGTGTAGGTAAATTACCTCGGCGCGAGCGCCATGACTGTGCTGAGCACGACGACGAGCCAATAGATGGGGTCGGCGATCGCGTGCTGCATGACGCGGTGCGTGCTCGGCAGCCCGAAGCACACCACGCACGCCGACTCGTAGATCAGCGTCAACACGAAGAACGACAGCAGCGATCCGCTCAGAGCGAGCACGTGAATCACCGTCTGGAATATCCACGGAATTAAACGTTTGAACGCCACGATCGATACATGACGTTCCCGCAGACTGAAGACTTTTCGTCGGTCTATTCGACTTTGATCACCTGGATTTGGTCACCAAGGTGATCAAATAAACTCCGAGCGACACTTTTGTGTCCTTTGATCATCCATAGATAAGAAGTCCACGTTGATCTCCTAGGTGATTTCATCCATGGGTGATCAAAGGACACCAAAATTATCGCTTGGAGACCTCTTTGATCACCTGGGTGATCTGATCAATGTGGAATAGACCTTTTCGTCGGCCGATAGTTTGGTCGTCTTCCCATTTGTATGAGAAATCAGTGTAATGTCCGTAATTCCAAACGTTCAATGTCCTTTTCCTGTGATGCGAATTTCGGCACGCGTGCCCGTTCATACATGTTTTTCCATTCCGCGTGCAGAAATACGCTTCACATGAAAAACGAACTTGCTACTTACAGCGATTTAAATCGGCCGACAAAATGTCATAGTCTGCGGGGTGCCTAAATGACTAGTGCTTTGTGTGCTGAATTTCAATCGTTTGTATTTGGTATTTGACTACTATTCTTACTTAGTGGCGGATTTACACACTTGCACATTTAAAATCATCAATCAACATACAATAAAAATGCAATTTCCCGCCCTCTAGGCAGCCCCTCTAGCAAATACGACATATTCATACAAGCGATTGAAATTCTCGTCAACTGGACTACTCATGTACTTATTATAGAACCTTGTGTTGGCTACTAAAAATGTTGCGTATTGAGTAATTTTTTGCAAATATTTACAGAAGATTCGATAGATTTTGTAATGTAATTACATAGTTGTAAAAAGTTTGAAGCCAACCCACACGTGTTAAACCTATTGTGCAAAACCTGTAAGTGAAAAAGTTTTAATCACACCGTGAATGCCTACTTCTTTGTTCAAAACGAACCGAACAGCAAAACTGATAGCTTAATGATACTTAATGCTATTACATTTATTGATAATAAACAAAACAAGGGGATTCGCGGAAGTAATCACTTAAATCTATAAAATAATAATTTTATCATGCACCGATAAGATTGTGTTGCACACTTAGGCCTTGAGAGCATAGCATCACTAATAGCTATCGGAAATTTTGAAATTCGGTTGTTATGCGTGTAAAGCCTGGTTCGTGAGCACGTAGAATTTTGTCCAAAGACCCCAAGCTACCCATCCTTATCGCTCGCGCGTAATTATGTTGCTGTCGCGCTCGCACACACACTGCGGGCGCCCGTCGCACAGTCGGGGTCATTGGACAAAATTCTACGTGCTCACGGACCAGGCTTTAGAATCTATCCATTTATCCACAGGGCAACTATGTAAACAAAATGTCTTTGATATTACGGACTTTTCGACAGCCCGGTACCGTCATTTTACAACATTGAATATCGTGAATTTTAATAATATTATAACTGTGCATAAACGTCAAATCAAACAGGAATATATAAAATTAAAATATTAATAAATATTCAATGATATTATGTAGGTATGTCAAAAATATAAAATGTATTAATGCCTTCGCTAGCTCCGCTACGTCATTTTTATGCACATTTAAAATCTTAGTACGTAACGTCATCTACATTACTTTCTTGGCGAATTTGTCGCGCAAGTTACGTTGCTTACGGGCACAACACCTTAATCTTTATAGCAAAAAGATCATTTATTTACAATGTTGCCCTTTGTTAAATGGATCGTCAGTACAAAATCACATTTGCATCTATTGTTTGCTTGGTACGCTTGAAGACGGAAGCGAAGCCACACTCGCGGATTTCAGCCAGTCCGCGGTCACTTACTAATGCCTTAAAGAAACGCTGCATGGAAACAATAGTTTAATTTATTTTCACCTCAATTAATTTTATTTATACCTTCACCGATTTTAATACGACAAACGCGTGACAGACGCGCTGCCGAAAATTTCATACTATGTGACAGCGGATACATGCCTTCACATTATAAAAACGCTGCTGTCGCGCTTCTAACGCCCTAATGTGAAAGCGCTCTAAGCCCTCAGAGGCCGAAGTCGGCGTCCCAGTCAAGACAGTCAAGATCTCGTTGACGTTCAGAAGTCGTCCCATTAAAAACAGTTCTAAATCCGTATTCACAAGGTTCATTTCGATCGAACGATTACTCGATAGGATCGCAACTCAGCGATTTGTTGTCATTGAAGTTTTGTTACGTCGTCCCATTGAAAAACAGTTCTAAATCCGTATTCACAAGGGTCATTTCGATAGAACGATTACTCGATAGGATCGCAACTCAGCGATTTGTTGTCATTGAAGTTTTGTTACGTGAATAAGGCTACAGGCCGTCATGCAGACGGTGCCGAAGGACCGGAGCCCACGTCGGTGTCCCAGTGGCTGAGCGCCCCCGTGGCTATCTGAGTGGCCACTTACCCAGCATCATGCAGCAGGATATCATGGACAGAGTTCCGTACCAATTTGTCCATACTCCAGGAGCTCGGTGTCATTCAGCGTTTATCAACCGTAGTACAGTCGCGCATACTGCAATACTTCGTACATGTCTCAAGGCGGGATTACAACTCCATAGAACGACTGGTCGTCCAAGGAAAAATCGAAGGAACCCGATCGCTTGGCAGGTCACCAATGCACTGGACCGACCAAGTGAAATTGGCAGTGGGAGACGGAGACGGCGTATGTGACTGCACCAGACAGTTTGCCAACAGAGAAAGATGGCGGGAGATCGTGCGGAGAGTTGTATCCGCCTCTACAACCGATGCGAACAACGCCTCAACGTGACCACGACGCTCTGCTAAAGCCTGGTCCGTGAGCACGTAGAATTCCGTCCAATGACCCCAAGCTGCCCATCCTTGTCGCTCGCACGTAATTATGTTGCTGTCGCGCTCGCACACTCACTGCGGGCGCCCGTCGCACAGTCACGACAGCAATATAATTACGCGCGAGCGATAAGGATGGGTAGCTTGGGGTCATTGGACGGGATTCTGCGTGCTCACGGACCAGGCTTTAAGAGCGTGACGAATAAGAAGACATACCCAGCTGCGCGTCTCGATGGCCACGTACAGCAGCATGACGACGAGGCAGGCCGTCATGCAGACGGTGCCGAAGGACCAGAGCCCCACGTCGGTGTCCCAGTAGGCGGCGGCGGCGGTGAAGTAGATGCACACGCTGATGTAGACGGACTCGGCCAGGACGAGCCAGTACGAGTGCGCGCGGTACGCCAGCCCGCGCCGCGCCGCGCTGTACAGGCCCGGCCGCTCCGTTAGTAAAGCGCCCGGCGCCACGCGATCGTATGCACCTGTACACATAATTATATTGTTTATAAATAAGTACGAAGCGATAAAATTCAAAATAATGAGAACACCAGTGGCGTAACTGTAGGGTGGCAGCAGCAGTGGCGGCGTAGCATGGGGTGGCACCTGGGGCGATCATCCCCCCCCCCCGTCCTAAGGCACCCCCTGGTCCCGGTATCATGACATAGACCGCAGATTTGCCATGCAGATGTGCCAGTGAGTACTAATCTTCGCGACTTTTGTCACCCCCTGATGCTTGGCACCCGGGGCGGACCGCCACCACCGCCCCCCCCTTACGCCGCTACTGGGTGGCAGGACTGGCAAATGCCACAGGAGGGGCCCAAAACTCTAATCGCGATTGTCCCCCTGAAAAAACTCACTACACTAGACCCTAGATACGCCAAGGGCCCCATGCTCTGTGCATTTTCCTCGGATGGTATAGTTACGCCATTGAAGAGTACTGTATGTTTATGCCCAGTTTTCACCAAGGCGGAGCAGAGCGGAGGAGTGTTTTGAATAACCAATCAGATTTCATTATTTCCACTTCCTTCCACTCCGCGCCGTGTTGGCGCCGTCGCGCAGTCAAATTCTATAGAAAAATTTGAGAGCCCCACATTTCTCCACTTTAGTGGAAACCGGGCCTTACCATTCGGTACTTGACACTGCGAACCGATTTTAAGAGGCAAATTCTTTGATCGTTAACTTTCAGTTTGGTGTCTATTTTATATTCTTAACAGTTGATATCACTGAATAGTCAGTCAACTGTTCACTGTTCGCGAGCTGGTTCATAATTCTATTAATTCCATGCAAAATCTGCGAGTCGCGTTTTGACAGCTCTTAAAAAGTATAGATGAATTACAGCAAACTGTCCCACCCGTGACATTGACAGAGGGGCGCCACCGTCAATACAGGAACGCTGCTTCCGATTTTTGCCTCGTTGGAAACTAAAGTTGAACGAGTTTGGTGGGACAGTTCAGTGTAGTATCACAATATACCGATTGCCAAATACTCTTTTATAACCTGTGTGGGAGCATACTGACCTATGACAATGGGCGGGATGGCGGTGAACATGAGGTTGTAGCACATGAGGTGCGCCTGGTCGATCATGACCATGGCCGAGAACCCGTTGTACAGCTGGTACCAGAACACTAGGAACACGAATGACTGCCGGTAAACAAATTGCAACCATTAGTCAACTAGCATTAGTTCACACAGTATACATGAGGTATAAATAAAGTCCGGTCGCCGAGCACGTAGAATTTCGTTCAATGACCCCAAGCTACCGCTCGCACACTCACTGCGGCCGCCCGTCGTAGAGTCGCGACAGCAATATAATTATGCGCGAGCGATAGGGATGGGTAGCTTGGGGTCATTGGTCATTCACGAAATTCTACGTGCTCGGCGACCGGACTTTAGATCGTTTCATCCACGAAGACGAGCCCCACCAATTTTTGGTCGGAAGTGCGGGGTGCCGGGAGTTTGATCCGAGAAATCCGAGCGTCATAATTGTAGTGTGTGGGTGCACTCATGGATACCGATAAAACTCAAACATTAGCGGAAGAATGGTGGGTCGCGTCTTCGTGGATGACACGATCTATAGTGGTGTAGTTTTGCGCAGGCTTTTAGTCTAGGCGTAGACCACCGACTTTTGGTTGGACGATAGTTGGGCCCGATTCTAATTTGTATGAAGAAGCGGCCGATACCAAATCGGCGTAATGTGCGCACTTCCACACATGCCCATACTAATTAACTGCCCGACTAAATTATCGGCCGACAAAAAGTCTGCAGCCTGCGCCAAGGCTTAGCTTGATTGTGTTATTCTAAAATATGAATTATGATTAAAAATAGGTACAGTAATAATAACAGTCGAAAATATCGGCAAAATAAAAGCTCATGGATTTTGCCTGTAATTAAATTACAGGCGTAAGTTTAAAGTCTAAGTCAATTTTTAAGTTATTTAAATAACTCCCGAAGGAAATACTTAGAGGGGGCATTAGGATACACGTAAGGCGTTCTACCACAGAAGAATAAATAATATACTTCGTACAGAGAATTTCTTTGCAAAGGTAGGTATTACAAAAAATGTCTACTCAATATGGTCAGCTAAATTGCACCATATTGTTGTGGCGGGTATGCAACTCAATGTATTTTTACCACCAAAAAAAGGACATAAAGGCTGTACTCACGGCGTTCTTGAGGAAGAAGTAGAGGATCATTCGCGCGAGGCGGTCGTAGCACCAGTGGCCGTGCACCAGCAGCAGCCGCTCCAGGAACTTGAAGCGCGACAGCGCGAAGTCTGACGCCATCACCGCTTGCCGCCCTTCCTGCCCCGACAGACCTGAGGGAGAATCACATCTATGATGCTGATGTTTAAGTGCCTTTTTCCTGTTATGCGGACTAGATAGATAGGATAGTTTTTGTTATATTATTCCATTTTCTTCCCTAAACTTTGAATTTTTGACGAATTTCAATTTCCAATTACTACATGTGATATCATTGGAAAGAAGAGAAGCTAGAGATGTTTTTAAGATTGGCCATCCATTATCACCGTTCATTTTTATTTAAATCGAATTCTAAGTTGTTTTTTTTTATCGTGGTTTGTACTTTTGTTAAACTTTGGCGGCTCGTAACTAGCTATCCAATCATTATCTGGATCTGACATTTATTTTATCAAGTAAAAAAAATCGATTGAAAACACGTGAGAAAAAAATTGAAGCAGTTGTAGGTAAAATTTCGGAAAAAATTACATAAATATCAATTACAAAAATTAGCTGACTTAGGGTCAAATAGGCGAACTTATATTCTTAAAATTATGTATGTAAACCCCTTTGCTTGAATTTGTGTGTCTTGTTGGTTGTCCTAATTAAATAAATAAATAAAATAACCTTACCTATACACCCACGAAGTTTGTCAACGTTCTACAAAACACCCTGTATGCTTATTGTTGACTGCCTATTAGATATCACGACTCACCGATTCCAACATCAGCAGTTTGAATCATGGAGACGTCGTTGGCGCCGTCACCGATCGCCAACGTAGTCACCCCCAATTCTTCTTTCACTGCCTAAAACAAACAATAATAAGTTAGCAAAATCAGTATGTGGACTAGAGTACATCGCACACTAATGTTGCGAGTCTTCAGACAATTTGCTTCTTTTGAAACTAATTAATGAGGTTTATTTTTACGAGATTTATTTTATCAGACTGTCTCACTGCTTATTATCTATATTCAGCTAAACATCAACGCCTGACGAATTGACGATAATATGACTTCTGTAATGTGGTAGCTGATGATTTTATAGAGAATTAGTAATACTAAAGGCCTACACACTAAGGGCGCCCGCGCGAGATTAGAAGTTTACGATTTCCCAATGTCGCTCAGTTGAATTATGTCACGCGGGGCAAATGTTGTTCAACCAATCAGTGCGTGCATTATCCGACGCATGTAATTTCACAATTTGACGGTTTCACTTCGATAGATTGTAATTTACCGAAAAATAATGCGTTAAACTGTAAACAGTACGTTCCTGTTCACAGTCTTTCGACAGATTACAATCTCGCGAGTTTGACATGAAGGGCGCCACGAGCCGAGCGCGTCCTGGAGACACACCGACCTTGACGATGTGCCTTCTGCAGCGACATGAAGGGCGCCACGAGCCGAGCGCGTCCTGGAGACACACCGACCTTGACGATGTGCCTTCTGCAGCGACATGAAGGGCGCCACGAGCCGAGCGCGTCCTGTAGGCCTAAGATGCGCGCCGTGATAACTTTTATCGACGCCAAAATGTATGGGCAAAATCGATAAAATGGCGTGATAACCGCTTATCGCGGCGCGCATCTTAGGCCTACTGGAGACACACCGACCTTGACGATGTAGGCCTTCTGCAGCGGCGTGGCGCGGCAGCACAGCACGGCGGAGCAGCGCCGCGCCAGCGACATGAAGGGCGCCACGAGCCCCGAGCGCCGGTCCAGGATGTACGTGAGTGTGCGCCCGTCCACGACCAAAGCACGCCCGCCCGCGCGCTCGCCCGCGCCGCCTTCCAAGTAACTCTTGATCGTTGATTCCGCGTGCTCCTGTAAAAGTTAAATGGGAATGAGATCTTTGTCTTTGTAAATCGGAGATCGGGCATTGTTCAGGAATAGTTTCTGCCTCATTTTCATTTATTTCGGCTCGTCACAAGTGAGCACCCACACCGATATACTGCGTCTATAGTTTGGTCCGTGAGCACGTAGAATTTTGTCCAATGACCCCAAGCTACCCATCCTTATCGCTCGCGCGTAATTATGTTGCTATCACGCTCGCACACTCACTGTATGGTGCCAGTCGCACAGTCGCGACAGCAATATAATTACGCGCGAGCGATAAGGATTCTTTGCGAGATCGAATCAGAAATGAGGAAATCCGTAAACGAACTAAAGTTGCTGACATAGTCCGACGGATTAGCAAACTGAAGAGGCAATGGGCAGGGCATATAGTACGCAGAACTGACGGCCGATGGGGCAGCAAGGTTCTGGAATGGAGGCCGCGTACCGGAAAACGCAGCGTGGGACGTCCACCTACAAGGTGGACTGACGACATCGTAAAGGTAGCAGGGAAGCGCTGGATGCAGGCTGCTACCAATCGATCAACGTGGAAAGCATTAGGGGAGGCCTATGTTCAGCAGTGGACGTCCTATGGCTGAAATGATGATGATGATGATAAGGATGGGTAGCTATGGGTCATTGGACAAAATTCTACGTGCTTACGAACCAGGCTTTAGTGAGCCCCCGTGGAGCTCGAACTGACCTTGTCCCGCGACATGAGGTGCAGCAGGCGGTCGCTCTGCGAGAACAGCGCGGCGGAGTAGGCGATGTTGATGGCGGTCTCGGGCTTGTCGCCGGTGAGCACCCACACCACGATGCCGGCGTCCAGTAGCGCTCGCACGGTCCGCGGCACATCCTCCTGTAGTCGGTCTTCGACGCCGGTGGCCCCGACTAACGTCAAGGCGCTCTCCAATCGCGCCAGTGAATCGCGAATGCGTTTCTCTCGACCTGCCGATGTTGCAATACGTTTTATAACAACATTAAATCTATTTTTGTAAGTTGCCAGCTAATAAAAATAAGCTCGGTTTTGGATTTTACTAATAAATTACAATGTGCCTACAATATTTGCAGGTAAATATTAATCCGAAACTGCACTGCGGCATGAAATCCTTGGTAGTTTTTTTTAGCAGGCCTGTTCATCTCCGCGAGTTTACATCGAAAACAAAACACGTACGATGACCCACCTACAGGATACTATTCGACAAGGCCTCACATACGAGCGAACATTGACTCACGCACGCGTATTCTTGTGTATGATGGAAGAAAATAAAGAAAATGGTGTACTAAATACTGTGCAGTATTTAACTGCCTAAATAATAATAAAAACACAGAATGTACTTTTTTAAGTTGTCTCAAAACACTGAGAGGTAAATAAATACTTAATATTATTCATGATAATTCATGTATTTCCTCCGGCATTTTCCGCAGTTTGGCACCTCACGTCACATCATTTTACCGAAGTCAGCCCTATAGCTTCGGCGCAGTGCCTATCACTGACGTTTGTCAACAAAATGGTGCTTGACTCTTGAGACAGGCTAAATTACACCATATTGTTAATGACATTGAGCATACATTTTTCTAAATACCTTCGCGAAGTAAAACTTCTGTACGTAGTACTTATTATTATTCTGTGGTTTTAGGCAAAAAGCCAAAACTTATAAACTTTCAACATTATACAGATAACTGATAAGGCATGACTTTCAGTGTCGAATATTTAGATATCTAGCTCTGAAAGGTCGTACACTAAATTTATATAACGTGTATAGAAACCATTTAATTTCAAGGTCTTAATAAAGATTACCATGTATTTGAATAATATTAGTATAAGTAAGTACTGGCAACGGCGTATAAATAAAAAGGGAAAATAAGTAGGTAAGCGATTGACATAAAGAAAAGTTAGATGGTGTGGTGGTGAAAAACAGATTTAGAATGCAAAAAAAACACTAGCTACTTTGCTACAAAGCTATCGTTGCTAACAGCTTATTTATTCGCCTCTATTAAAGAAAAACAATACGATATCATGCCTAGTTAGAAGTATACCACCTATTTAAAGAAACGGGAACGCTTTGTCAGTGATACGCTCCAGACGAAATATGCGGAAAATAAACTGTTCCTATTTTGGTTATTTTCTATTTTGAATCTAATTCTTTCAGCCTTAGAGTCTCATATGCAGCGGCTCGTGAACCGTTACGGTGACCCGATTTGAGAGCGATTCACCGCTGCATGTCTGAAAGCGATGCTGACTTAAGTGTCTACCGTAAGGTACACTAAAAAATTTCGCATTTGAAAGCATTTGCAAAAAATGAGAATTGACAATTTACTTTTTCTAACAATACAAATATTTGTAAAGAAAATCGTTAAAACAAGCAAATTGAAACACGAGAAGCATAAAAATACAGCACACCTGGGCCCAACACTCAATGCGTGCAAAAACGCAACAAAAAATGATTCGATTTTATTATTACATTCACACTTCGGATTCATCACGTCCATAGCGCATGTTACTATGCCGAATAATCGAATAGTAGAAAGTTCAAAATAAAATAAATGACATACTTGCTCTATTTTTTTTATTTTGGGCAAATAAACCTAGATTTTTTTTTCTTAACCGGCCATTCCGGCCAGGTATGATTTTTATGAGATTTCGAGACAACTGACTACCCTTAAGACTGGGATGCACCTCGCATGCATGTACTTGGCGTTTTGGCTGCAGTTCAAGTTCACGATCGATACTAAGTAGTTAAAGTTTCTGAAGCATGTATCCGGCTGAGGCGCAATCCTAAAATGTTTCTGCGGTGTATGAAACAGGTAACTCTTCCCACTCAATTTGATGATTGGAATTACCCACTGCATGTGTATTTTACTGCTGTTTTACGCTTGTCAAATTAGACTGGTTTTAATTACCACTACGTTGGCAGGTTTTTTTTATGGGAAATTATGCCATAGTCAAATTACCAAAAGCCACCAGGATATTCACAAAATGTTAAATGTGAAATACTAGTTTCCTGTGTGCTGATTAACATTATCAGAATTTTAAAACAAAGCAGATAACTGTTACTGTACTGTTGAAATATTACAATGACTACTTTTTGACTTCATAATTGAGCAAAAAGCACGCTTATGGGGACATTATGGAATCAAAACTAATACACTTAGTTAATATCAAGGAGCCGTTGTTATCTTGAATTATTACGTTTTAATTTTATTATTATACGGACATGTAAAAATATGCGCATATTTTTCATACAGGAAATTATTACACAGTCTTCATGTGGGTGGAAATTACATCTGATAAAAAGTATTCAGCTAATTATTCTTTGCTTTATTCAATAATTTTAATAATCAGGTCACTAGGTAGTATAAAGCAATGACTTAGTAGAAATGGTACATATACTAGCCAGGGTCTATTCTGCTTTGTACCTTACTATTGACTAGAGGTAATTTATGATCATCTTATAATTTTTAAGCGACTTCAAAAAAGGTGAGGTACCTACTTAATTAATTTGTATAATATGTTTTATAACACATGTTTAATACTATATTAAAAAAATACGCAAAACAAAGCTGGAAAAAACATAGTTATAGATCGTTTCATCCACGAAGATGCGCCCCACCAATTTTTGGGGAGTTAGATCCGAGCAATCTAACTCCCCAAAAATGTGCGTGTGCACTCATGGATAATTTAGCGTGTACCGATAACACTCAAACATTAGCGGAAGATTGGTGGGGCGCGTCTTCGTGGATGAAACGATCTATAGCAAGACAAACAAATTGCATTTAGCCTTTCGATTGGGTCATTGTGCGTAGAAAAAAAAATCGCTGAGAACAGATTTAAATACGATATTCCTACCTTCGCCAATCTCGGAAGCTCTCACGTGACCAGCGAGCCACTCCTCCCACAGCGCCGGTTGCATCGTCCGCTTGGCCATGACCAGCGTCCGAAGACCCGCGCGCGAGTACTCAGACAGAAGCGAGCGGGTCCTTTCGTAGGCGGCCGCCTTGGCACAGCCAGAGCGCATGGGTGCTACGGTTTTTTATGTGCATATAAGTTTTAAATAAATAAAGTATGAAAATCTTACCTTCACCAATCTCGGAAGCTCTCACGTGGCCAGCGAGCCACTCCTCCCAGAGAGCCGGTTGCATCGTCCGCTTGGCCATGACCAGCATCCGTAGACCCGCGCGCGAGTATTCAGACAGAAGCGAGCGGGTCCTCTCGTAGGCGGCCGCCTTGGCACAGCCAGAGCGCATGGGAGCTACGGTTTTTTATGTGCATATGAGTTTTAAATAAATAAAGTATGACATTCTTACCTTCGCCGATCTCGGAAGCTCTCACGTGGCCAGCGAGCCACTCCTCCCAAAGAGCCGGTTGCATCGTCCGCTTGGCCATGACCAGCGTCCGTAGACCCGCGCGCGAGTATTCCGACAGAAGCGAGCGGGTCCTCTCGTAGGCGGCCGTCTTGGCACAGCCAGAGCGCACGGGTGCTATGGTTTTTTATGTACATGTAAGTTTTAAATAAATAAAGTATGACATTCTTACCTTCGCCAATCTCGGAAGCTCTCACGTGGCCAGCGAGCCACTCCTCCCAAAGAGCCGGTTGCATCGTCCGCTTGGCCATGACCAGCGTCCGAAAACCCACGCGCGAGTATTCCGACAGAAGCGAGCGGGTCCTCTCGTAGACGGCCGACTCGGCACAGCCAGAGCGCATGGGCGCTACGGTTTTTTATCTATATCTATACTAATATTATAAAGCTGAAGTTGTGGAACATGACGCTCAACCACCATAAGGAGTTAAAGCATTTAATTTACACAAGCTTGGTTTGTCTATATATACTGGGCAGGGTAAAAAACTTCGTCACCGCGATGCAGGATTGTATGCGCGGTGGAGTTTGCCATAGTAAGATCGTAACAGCGCCATCTGTTGGTACGGTTTGTAGTGGCGCAATTTATTAATCACAGTTTGTTTATTTGGTTGAACGCGCTAATCTCAGGAACTACTGGACCGATTTGAAAAATTCTTTTTGTGTTGGATAGTCCGTTAATCCCTGAAGGCTTTAGGCTATATATCATCACGCTAAGACCACTAGGAGCGGAGCACCAATGAAGAATGTTTCAAATCAGTGATTTTTTTCCTTTTGAGAGCTGACGCTGCGTAAACGGTTAAAGTTTCGCATAAATTATGTATGATAGGATTTTCCCCTTTAAAAGTTCTACAAAAAAGTCCGCTACAGCATATGTCTATCTTTTATGGTTGGCTCACTGTAACCTTTTTGTCTGGATGTCTGGGCCCCAAGTCCGCTAATTTACAAATGGCTCAATTGAATCGTAATCGAATCTCAATAGAATTATTTGACACTATTGGTATTCTGCTAATAAAAAAAGACCAATGATTTTCCAATGGCATTCCATTGAACTGCCATTGGACTATTTGGTAGTCTGCTCTTCAATCGTGTTACAATCGTAAATCGATTGTGGGTTAAAATGGTATTCTACCACAGATATATCTGTGTATTCTACTATTATTTGACGTTTGTTTGACATTTGGTCCAATGAACTCTCAATGGCAATTTTGCTATTAGAGTACGATTGAGCAACAATAGGTGTTTCTGTGGTGTTACTTACGATTTCTGTGTTCGTGTTTCGTTTAAAATTAATTATGAGAACATCAGTGGCATGTTTACGCATTTTAGCTTTGACTTATACCCGATAAGTATCGAAGATGGATCGGTGGATGCCCTAAATCAAGATTTACCTGAATCGGAACATTTGTAAAAACATTGCGACTCAGAAAGGCGGAAGTGAGGGTCCTGACGGAGATCATCATCAACATCACTGTTGAACATAGGAAAGGAAATCATTGGGAGAGGCCCCATGATTTCCATAATGACCAGTCAGTAGCAGCCTGCACCCAGCGCCTGCCTGCTGCCTTTACGAGGTCGTCGCTCCACCTTGTCCTACACTGCAACTTTCAGTACCTGGCCTCCACTTCAAAACCTTACTGCCCCATCGGCCGTCAGTTCTGTGTCATCATTTCTTACATACTTTTATTGTTTGGTGTTGGAAATACCTACGTTATTACTTGATGTTAATAGGTTCTATAGATTTTGGATTCCTGGAGTGTAGGCTGCATAGAAGGCACTCATATAGCACTACTCAATATCCTGAGCCTGGTCATACATGAGGAACAATATTATAACAGAAAGGGACATAATTACCTTAATATTACGGTTGTATCTTATAATATGACTTCATCATCATCATTTCAGACATCAACTGTTGAACATAGGCCTCCCCCTTGTGTATAATTATGTGACTTATAAAGTCATAGTCATAATGTTTTATTGCATCATGTTGGTTGGTACATAAAATTAGGTCTTAAATTGACATGGTGATAATTATGTGCCTGAGCGTACCAGATGTAATTTTGTAAAAGGTTTGGCTATCCTATCGCTGTGTCTTAGGTTTATTAAAATTTATGTATGCTAGCAGGCCTCCGTCACTCGCCTATGCCGGCCGAGATAATTACCTACAGCGCGCGACAACTTCAAGTTGCAAATCAGTCCGGGCCGCCACGCGCCTGTTTGCACACGCGTATCTATACACGCTCGGTCGATCATAGTCGCAATCAAGGTTTATTGTTCCAACAGCACTGTTATACTTCTTTAATGAAAAATTGTAATATTTAGGAATAATAATTAACTGTAGTGATTTAAATAATAAATAAAAAAACTACACTTTTTAAATAATACATTATTTTGAAATACTTATGACAAAAAACTATAGCAAAACAATTATTTTAGCTAATAAAAACATTAACTTTACTTCACCGTGTCTATTTTCCGACACTACACCTTTTAAAACTGTTTGTTTAATTTCGAATTATCGCAACACTGAAGTTTATTAATAGGTACTTTAGAGATGGTACGATTATACAAACTCCACTAGATTAAAGTTTTCTAATCGTAAATACAATAAATGCTTCTTAAAATTAAGTTTTTATTTATTTTACTTTGCTCATACAACCCTGACGCTTGAGCGGTGACGTAGATCAATTCTAAACACAAAAAAAATGCGCTCTTGTGAGCGTAGTANAAACGGTTAAAGTTTCGCATAAATTATGTATGATAGGATTTTCCCCTTTAAAAGTTCTACAAAAAAGTCCGCTACAGCATATGTCTATCTTTTATGGTTGGCTCACTGTAACCTTTTTGTCTGGATGTCTGGATGTTTGTTCCTCTTTCACGCAAAAACTAATAAACGGATTTTGTTGAAACTTTACAGTATTATTATTTATAACCCAGGCTAATATATAGGCTACAATTTATGACGATATGTGACAAACTAAATTTCAATAAATAGTTAAGAGGTGAGAAATATCCTTAAAAACGCCATCTATCGACGTGCTTTTGACGGTCGTAAACATTCATGAGAGCGAAGCCGTGAAACGTATCATTAGTCCTAATTAGGAACTAAATATTACATTTATAGAACTGTTCATAATATTTAAAATTTAGTCATTATAGATATTTTATGTAATTGAATAATTCACTGTGTTTAAACGAGCAAATCAAAGTCTAAATTAGTGACCGCCATCTATCGACGTGCTTTTGACGGTCGTTAACATTCATGAGAGCGAAGCCGTGAAAAGTATCATTAAAATTTTATGTAATTGAATCATTCACTGTGTTTAAACGATCAAATAGTATTCAAACATTTAGATAATAACGTTAAAAACCATTTAAAAATCCTATGAGAACTTTTTCGACTTCTACACGGACGAAGTCGCGGGCAAAAGCTATTTGTAAAATCATCATCATCATCATCATCATTTCAGCCATAGGACGTCCACTGCTGAACATAGGCCTTTGTAAAATAATTAGACTAAATTATTAAAAGTGCCTACCCAAAGTCATTAGTCCACGCGGACGAAGTCGCGGGCACAGCTAGTTTACATATAAGTTTTAAATAAATAAAGTATGACATTCCTACCTTCCCCAATCTCGGAAGCTCTGACGTGGCCAGCGAGCCACTCCTCCCAGAGAGCCGGTTGCATCGTCCGCTTGGCCATGACCAGCGTCCGTAGACCCGCGCGCGAGTATTCCGACAGAAGCGAGCGGGTCCTCTCGTAGGCGGCCGCCTTGGCACAGCCAGAGCGCATGGGCGCTACGGTTTTTTATGTGCATATACGTTTTACATAAATAAAGTATGATATTCCTACCTTCGCCAATCTCGGAAGCTCTCACGTGGCCAGCGAGCCACTCCTCCCAAAGAGCCGGTTGCATCGTCCGCTTGGCCATGACCAGCGTCCGTAGACCCGCGCGCGAGTATTCCGACAGAAGCGAGCGGGTCCTCTCGTAGGCGGCCGACTCGGCAGAGCCGGCGCGCATTGGCGCTAGGGCTCCCAGGACTGTGCTGTCAGCGCCTTTCACGTATAGCACCACCTAGAAGATGCAAAAGGTTTTATTGTAGTTAGTTTTAAATAATAAGATCTAGGCCAGCGGTTCCCGAAAGGTGGTCCGCGGAACCCTGGGGTTCCGTGGAAAGGCCGCAAGGGTTCCGTAAAAATATTATCCCACGTTTCGTGACCGACGTTGTTCGCTCGCACCGACTTGTTTTCGCACAAGGGAGGGGCGTGCGGGCGGAGTAGTACGGGGGTTCCGCTAGGAAAAGTATAATCAATTAGGGTTCCTTGGCAAAAAAAAATTGGGAAACCCTGATTTAGGCAACTTATTTTGATCTATGTATGTCTTTCTTTTCTTGTTTTGTGTGATTTACAATAAAGTGTTTATCAAAATAAGGAACACCTTTATGTTACGAAAGCTTTTATATCGAGTGCACAGTGTGGTATCTTTTTGCACACTAAGTTTTTTTAAGACGAATCATTGAGGATTCAAAATAGAGAGGTCCTATTGTCTAAAGTAATTCTATTAAGGTTGGATTCGACCAAACAAGAGTAAATATTAATTTCAGTATAAGTCGTCAGTCGTCAGCTATTCGACATTTTGACGTATTTCCCATACTGAAACTGTCAATGTGAGAGTTATTCTCGGATAAAAGTTTGGTCGAATCGGGCTCAATCAATGGCGTTGTGAGATATTTCTTCTTATTGTGGTTTACGAGTCAGTCAGTTAATTTGTCCGTTGCGAGTTCAGCAGACAGGAAACAATTATGGGTCAGTACTCACTCAGTATGATAATAAGTGATAACGTGAGGAGACAGTAAAAGAGAGGGTCGGCTTGATTTATTATTTAAGTGAGAGTATGTATCATCGTCAATATGGAGCTTATGATCGCCCGACCACTTTAAAGAAAATCTCTCGAGTATTTTTACTGTTCATTTTTAGCGTAAGAACTATCTGGTGAATGTTTCATTCATTTTTGAAGTATAACGTCATTCGATCTTTGAATGTGCAAAGTAGAAAAGATAGAGCCCCAGCGAATCGATTAACTGATGAATACAAAATACCATCTATTACAACGATGTAAGATACTGTTTAGCTTGAACGAAATGTGATGAGCGAGCTATGCGGATCCGTATGAAATTAAATTCGAACGTTTTACAATTCAATACGGTTGCATTGGCAAAAATGCTTTAAAAACAATAAAAAAAATACGTAAGTGATTAGTACGTAATTCTTTTGTTACGCTTCTATTTCTATTCACACGTGAAACGCTCGCACACGTGTCATGTATACATATTTATTTGAAGACAGGAAATTAACATGCAATTATGTTGTAATTGGTCTTGACACTTAAAGGTTGGATTATTTTGGCGCGGCCTAGAGGTCGACTGCAATAATTACAACTGCGCCATATTTGGGGCACATTGACAAGCCCCCGGTAGAACGAGTTCTCCATTTAAAGGAGTTTCCGCATTAATTTTTGATGAAATAATAAATCTTTAGATAGAAATAAACTTGGTTTTATTTTATCAAAGTAATTTAACAAAAGAAACGCGCACACCGTGACCATAGACCGGAGAGAGTAGAGATGTCCCATAGACAACACAAAACGAGTTGCGTTCACACTTCATCAATTTTAAACCACTCATCGGATACTAAATCGGTAATAGGACGTTGAAATTTTAAAATGTGCTTTATCGCAGTAACAAATTTCATTTGCGTATTTTCCGTATGTATTCATTAGGAAATCATATCAATAACACATAATTATGGTTTCTGAAAATTTCAATTTAATCGTTTCCATTAAAAACCGTTTGGAATATTTATTGCATGTAGAGTGCGCGTAGGGTCATTAAGGTTCGTAAGAAATAGGTGGGTTTCCCAGAGAGCAAAGTCGGTCATAAGTCGCAGGTCAGTGCGTTCCCGATTGAATGACTCACTGTTCTCTGAACTGTCACACATTGTTACGCTGAGAAACCCGGATTTATGCAGCTGTTATAATTTCGAAATAAATATTTCCTTGCATGCTTTTTGGGATCGGTATGACGTCGTTAACGACTAAGATTAGAGAAGTGGCCGTACTTAAAGAAACGTGATTTATCTCCAGTTTCAAATACCAGATAACATTGATTGGGGTGTTGATTCTTAATTGATCAAGACAAGAATGCTAGACGCTACGATTTTTTACAAGATTTCTTTTCTTGTAATCTTGTGAGAGCACTTCGCACGAGATTGTACTTGAGACGAGGGTTTGAGATTGCACTTCACCTATTTGGAACGAAGGTTCAAAATTATCATCTAAAATTATGGCGTCCAAAAGTTGACAAAGCAACAGTAGAAGTTATTATCAACGCACGAAGATCTGAATTTGCAACAACTTCTATCAGTTTTTTTTAATTACTAGTATACTTGTAACATATGTGCGTTGCCGTCACCAACAAGTGCCCTGAGGATATCTGAAGGCGCCTTGTTATTTATTACTTTGTTTTTTTTATTCTTACAATATTAGAATAAAGATTTATTATGACTGTTTCAATGACACACATTTGCAAAAACTACATGTTTTACATATGAGACCACAGCCAGCATGTGATCTAGTTTTTGGCCTTTGTAAATAATTATACAAGGACTTATGAAGGTCATTTTATTACGTTTCATAATGTCACTATTTATTATTTTATTTGTGAGAACTGATCACGTTTTTATACCGAATGCTGGTTTCCTTAAATGATTTCTTTTCATTATATTAAATTGTCGAGCTTGAACGAAAACTTAACTTAGACAAATGCGGTTCTTATTAGTAGATCAGTTTGTGGTTTCACTTGTCTTTTGCAGCAATGGACATGTATTTCCGCGCGAAGTCGAACGGCGTCATCCTCAATTTTGGATCAACCTCCACTAAGTCTATTTTTACTCTAATCTATCATTTATTCATAGTCGATTAGTCATCGTTCTCAGTTCTCACCTGTCCCGTGGGCATCGTGCCTATGGCGAAGGAAATGCACTTCCGCATGGAGTCGAAGGGCTGAACCCTCCGCACCTTGAGCGGGGTCAGCTCGCCTCGTATCCCGACCTCGACCTCGTCGGGTGCGCGTACCGCAGCTCTACTTACTACTCTATTAGTTTACTATATTATAGCATACTAGATTTCCGCCCGCGGCTTCGCCCGCGTCGAATTTTGTCTGTCACAGAAAAACTTTATCGCGCACGTCTCTGTTTCAAAAACCGGAATAAAAACTATCCTATGTCCTTTCCCGGGACAAAAACTATCTCTATGAGAAATTTCATTAAAATCGGTTCAGTGGTTTAGGCGTGAAAGAGAGACAGACAGACAGACAGACAGAGTTACTTTCCCATTTATAATATTAGTATAGATAGATCAGGGGTGGCAAACTTAATTAGACATACCTAAGATCTACTGTTTACTAACGAAACCCTGGGCGATCTACCACTTTCATACTTCTTGAAGTCTTAGGGGGCGTCCTATCACATAAAAAAAAAAAAAAAAAAAAAAAAAAAAAAAAAAAAATTAATTACGTGAGACAATTTTGGCAATTTTTCAACCCCCCCGCCCCCCTTGGTGAGATTTTTCCAGACCCCCTCCCCCTCCCCACAATCTCACGTGAGATTTTTTAAAATACATAAACCTTTTTTTTAATTATAAAAAAATTCTTCTAATTACTTTATTGTTTTAATGTTTTAGAATAAAAAATTGAATAATTTATCACTATCATCTTAATATAATATTAGCGGAAAAATGGTGAGGCGCGTCTTCGTGGATGGAACGATATATCTATGAACAGTCGAGCAGTTAGTGTTCTCACCTGTCCAGTGGGCGTGCGTATCGCCACGGACATGCACTTCCGCATGGAGTCGAAGGGCTGGACCCTCAGCACCTTGAGCCTCGTAAGCTCGCCTCGTATATCAAACTTGACCTCGTAGAGCGCGCGTACCGCAGCTCTGCTATTATGTTTGTTTATTATCGTCTATGAACAGTCGAGCAGTTAACGTTCTCAGTTCTCACTAGTCCCGTAGGCGTGCGTATAGGGACGGACATGCACTTCCGCACAGAGGCAAAGGGCTGGACCCTCAGCACCTTGAGTGGAGTCAGCTTGCCTCGTATCCCGACCTCGACCTCGTTAAGTACGCGGCATCTATGTTTAGTATGTTTATTATCGTCTATGAACAGTCGAGCAGTTAGTGTTCTCACCTGTCCCGTGGGCGTGCGTATCGCCACGGACATGCACTTCCGCACGGAGTCGAAGGGCTGCACCCTCAGCACCTTGAGCCTCGTAAGCTCGCCTCGTATGCCGACCTCGACCTCGTCGGGCGCGCGGCACCGTAGCTCGTATTCGTACGCGAGCGCTGCCTCCGCTAGCGCCAGCTCGTCGGGACTTTCCGCCTCGTAGCGCGCAAACTGGTGGATAAAAATGACAAATCACTAATCCCGTTAACTTCTCTAGCTGAGCTAAATATTATGCTTGTGTTACGAGTGGGTCCACCACAACAGTCCAGTGGCAGCGGGGTTTAAACTACTGACCCACGAATCAGCAGTTTATCACTTACACCGTTGCTGGGCTATTGTTCTCTCAAATTATTGAGATATTATTACTTATCGGGAAACCATTAGCACTGCATGTTGAGGAAAAATTTTCTCACATATTTTGTGTGATAACGCTATATTTGTTATTATTACTCTCTCCCAATTGTTTTTTGATTGCACTAACATAAAGATTGACAGTTTCGTTTAGTTATTATAACGGTGTTATAATACTATTTTATATCGTTAATAACACACAAAATTAGAATCGACATTAATAAGGAAAATTTTATCCATTATCCATTGCATTGCGCATATTTTATAACTGCGATACAACAATCAGCCACGAACACGATTAACTCGTAAAACATAGCGTTTGGCATGTGAAGTACGAGGGCGGCACTGAAAATTTCGGGAATCAAGGAAGTGAAACAAAATTACTATTTAAAAATGTATTTATTGCTTTTTAAAGTATTCTCCGCGAAATTAGACACATTTTTCCATACACGAAACCAATCATTGAAGCAACCATTCCATTCGGAAGTTTGGGTCTCCAAAATGGCCGTTTTGTAGGCGTCCACAGCTTCTTCAGGTGATGAAAATCTCTGACCACGCAATTTATTCTTTATTTTAGGGAAAGTATAGAAATCATTAGGGCTTAGGTCGGGGCTGTACGGCGGATGGTCCAATAATTCTATGGTTTCTTGCTCTAAAAACTCTTTTGTTCTGTGCGCGGTGTGAGAACTCGCATTGTCGTGATGGAGGATGATGCGGCGGTTGCAGTTCTCTTTACGGAGTTCAGAAACGACCTGTGGCAAACAAATGCTAGCATACCATTCTGCATTAACCGTTCTTTGTCCCCCAAGAGGAATAGTCGCAACATGGCCGGTTTTGGACACAAACGTGGCCACCATTTTTTTTGCAACACTCCGTGAACGAACAATTTTTGTTGGCTTTAACTCATTTTCGAACACCCAAACTCGTGACTGGTTTTTTGTTTCGGGTTCGTTCGCGTTATCCAGGATTCGTCACCTGATACGATGTTGTATACAGCATTTGAGGATCCTACGTGTAATCTTTCGAGAGTTCTGACGCACCAAGTAACGCGAGCCGCTTTTTGCTCTTCACGGAGCGAATGCGGTATCTATGGGGAAAACAACTTTTTTACACCTAATTGTTCATGCAAGATTATTTGTATTTGACTCATGCCAATGTCTAAAGTTGCCTGAATTTCGCGGTATGTCACATGTCGATCTACTTCAATCAGCTTACGCACAGCATCAACGTTTTCTTGGGTGACTACAGTTTTGGACGACCTTGACGGGGATCATCACTGAGCTTGACACGTCCACGTTGAAATTCAGCAAACCAGCGATAAATTGTGGTTTTGGATGGGGCTTCATTACCAAATGCAGAAATCATCCGGTCAACACACTGTTTTTGTGTTAAACCACTTCAAAAGTCATAATAAATCATCGCTCTTGAATTTTCTCGAGTCAATTCCATTTTCTCAACGACTAAACAAGTTTGACAAGACCTTGTGATACGACCGAGAATCTTTTTTTAAATAAATAAATGGTATACGATTTTTAAAACCCTGGAGTTTGCAATTAAATCGATTTTAATATGACAGGAACAGTGGAAATATTCCATTCCCGATACTTTTAGTGCAGCCCTCGTAGTTACTAATAGGTAAAAGCGTAACAGGGCACTTTGCCTTTACATAATATTGTAAATACCGACAAATTCATTGCGTTGCAATTATTGTAGTTATTTGATTACACTTTTTCCGCGGCTCGATTGGTTCCGCATTTCGCTGCGGTTTACGTTATAAGTAGACAATTTACTTGACTTTTTGTGATATTTAATGTCTCAATTAACCGTTTCAATTGCACCGTGGAGAGCTAATCGTTAAATATTTGCATTTTTAGTTACGCAAAACGACTTGAATAAGTATAAAAATATGGTGTATGTGGGAGTAAATGACTAATTAAAGTCAAAATATTATGCTGCAGTAATTTATTTTACTAGAATAATATAATAATTGGTAACGGATACAAAAAACATCATTTAAAATATGTTATGAATTACTCCTTTTTACATTAACCGATTTAACTCCGGTTTCTTGGTAAGGTGACATAATTAATCGCTTAATGACAAGTCATCATTATCAGTTGTCACTTGCACGCTAACCAATCACAGATGTTGGCCGTGATACGACATGCCGCGTGCCGTCAACTTTTATCGACTCGTTCAGGAACTGTGACTTTGTTCAGTCAACTGTTTGTGTATGTGCTGTTAAGTTTCACCATTGGTTTTACTTAAAACATTAACGTAGATTGAATGACATGAAGATAATCTATCATAACTTTTATTAATTACCGATCTAGGTGATCTAAGTTTAAGTAAACGCAAAGGTAGATAGATAGTTGTGTTTAATCTTGTAGACTAGAATGACTGAAAACCTAACTTTCTATTAATAGATGTAGGTATCATCTGTAATCTAGAATTCCAAATAAACTGAAGCGTCTGTTTATAATGTTTATATTCATGGTTTAGAAATAATTGTCTGTCTGTTTGCTCTGGCTAATCTCCAAATTGCTGGACCGATTTCGACGAGTCACTCATTGGCAAACAGTGATGTAATAAGGTCACTATACTAAAAAGCTGAAAAGCTAAAAAGCTAGTTACGTCCAAACATGTCTCAACTTAAGCCTTCCTTACAACAGTCCTAACGCCCGTATTCACAAACATTACTATGAGGTCTCAAAATGCGCGTGAACGCACAGGGTGACATACGAACGAATCACAGAGCTCTATTTAACGCTGTGCGTTCGATTTGCTGCTTCACTTAAGCAAGAATCGTTTGTGAATACGGGCGTAAATCTCCTGTATTCAGGCCCATTTCCTACGGGGCACTTTGGGCACATGCCCAGGGGGCCCCCATCTGATCAAAAGACCTTTTTCCAGATGATAAGTGCCCCACTTAAGTGCCCAGGGCCCCTAGTAGCTTAAAGACGGCCCTGATGCTTACCTGCTGCTCTGCAGTCGATGTACTAGGCTCGCTCTCAGTCTCCTCTCGCGAGCCAAAAGGCAGCTTCGGCAGACGAATTCTGAGGGGTGAGGTGGAGGGCGGCGGCGACGGCGTCGTCGACCGGGATTCAGTCAGTCTGGCGTATCTATGGAAGAAAAACGCCGAATTATCATTTGAATTTTGAACAGCTCACAGCAATAAATACGGGTCTAATCCCCAAACAAACTTGGCGGCGCACTGTAGCAGACGAGGCGAAGAAGATCGGCAAGACTTGGAGCGAGATCAAACACGAAGCTCAAGGCCGAACGCGATGGAGGACTGTTGTGGACGCCCTTTGCCCCTTCTAGGGGACATATGACAAGTCAAGTAAGTCAATGACGCCTCTCTTTCCCACCACTGCAACTTCTGCGGGCCTAGTCAAGTGGCACTTTTGATCACTCCAAAAATCGAATTCGTTCACGGAGTAACTTCATACAAAAAACGGTAGAGAAAAGGCATTTCCAAATTACAAGTGTGACGTTTTGCCTAGCGGAGCTGTATTATCATAGCCAGGATCAACAGTTAGACTGGTCTAATCCAATCTAATGGAACCCAACAAAATAAGCTATTTTTTTAAATTAAAAAATTTACTTTCATAAATCTAAATGAATAGCCTACAATAATGTTTTTTACAAGAAACTTTTGCATATCACTTGATTGAAAGTCATGCCGCGAAGGCTTTAAAACGCTGCTATAAATGCAGTCTTTTCTTCATTTATATTTCTGCAAAAACATAAATGCTTTTCTTTTAAAAAGAACGTCGGAGAAAAGATGTTGAAGTGAAGTCACTTCTTAAAATACGAACATTTAAAATACCGTTTTCTAGGCTATATAGACATGGATGGTGATCACTAAAAATAAATTGCGAATGTACTCATGCATTACTAAAAATAAAAAGAATGCATTGCGATTTTAGAAGTGACATCATATCACTAAAGAGCAGCTTACATTTTTAGAAATAATTTAAATTTTGAAGAATCTCATTATTGCTGTTATTAGATTTATCGTATAAAAGAGAACCATACCAATAGTATTAAAATATTCTTAACAATTCATGCGTATAAATAAGAGACTAACCAATAACATACAAGTTAAACACATCCATTAATTCAACCTACACATTAACGTTATCCTGTTAGCTGTGCTGTTGATCGATCAATATTTATTTAAACTAGAGCTTAGAAACCAATATAAGAACCAATATTGAAATGGTATTACATCTGGCAGACCTGTTTTTAGCAGTCGCTGCGCTGTGATACTCAATAAGAGAAATGATGATGTACGTACAGCACATTGAATTATATGTTTTTTTTGTAATATCGCTCTTATTACGTCATAAAATGCTCTCAGTTTGCACATTTATAAAGATAGAACCATTATGGTAGTGAAACTATAATATGTATCAGCTGATAAAATCCAATGGGAGCGATAGGAATCGATATTTTTAAATAAGAACGTACCAGCTGTGAGCAAAATAATGCTTATAAATAAAATATGTTACAATATATTTACTGCTGTAACATGCATTACAATACTTCTATCAACCGTTTGATCACGTTATTGAAATGTCTCATTCAGGCTTATTTAAACAGGATTTTTTTTGTATTGTTTTAACTGTCGACTAATTAACTCGACGATTTTGCCAATACGAAGACCTTGAACGTGTGCTTTGTCGCCTGTCGCTAATTACAATGGACAATGCGGTTAGCAAGACTAATATTTTTACAGGCTAAATGGCTTAAATGGTTTCTTAAGTTCAATAACGAAAATCCTGCTCAATTTAATAGATTTTTTCCTAATATGACGCAGTTTTGTGAAAATTGGCAGGTATCACAACTTAATTTTGAATAAATTAAACACATACTTAGTTAATCTGTTCATTCAAGCGCAAGCACTATGAATAAGATTGAGATCCCGTGTCAGCCCTGCCCTGAGGTGGCGAGAGGCGGACAAGATTTAGAAATATTGATTAAATCAAAGTACCCAAAAAGGTCAAGGGTTAAGGCGCCGGGTTCACCGCGCCTCAATGTATGCTATTGTTCAATGTAAACACTCACTTGTCGTTGGATCGAAGGGTGCCGTTGGAGCGCGAGGGTTTCTGCACGTCTCCCGAGGTGGAGTCGCTCAACTGCATAGAGTCCACGTGCGGCAGGCTCACCACCACCGTGTTGCAAACTGCCAATATCAGCAGGAACTCGCGGACCTGCCCGAATAAATTGAGTTTTTAAAGCCGCAATTTATATTCGTTTTGACTGAACGTATCCCCATTTCGGAGCAGTACGATCCTGATTGTACTGAGAAGAAGAGGAAGGAAAGAGATAGCACTGAGGCGAATAAAGTGAAGTTTGCTGAAGTCAACTTGAAAGAAGATGTGACGGTGTCAGAGGAGAAGAAGTAAATGGAGAAAATGAAGAAAGAGATTGATTTGGATAAAATTGAACTGCCGCAGCATCGAGCGAGCTGTGTCGGTCATAAATTATACATAACCAGCTGATCCGGCGAATCGAAATAATGAAGGATTGTAATGGTAAAAGAATTTTCAAATCGGTCCAGTAGTTTTGGAGCCTATTCAATAAAAAAAATCTTTTATGTATAATATTAGTGTAAAAGTAGTCTAAATTTGTTGCAAATGACCCGTATTATTAATAAATTTTAAGGACGTTCAGTCAATTTTCAACAGGAAAACATCAATATTAACGTGCAGCACCTTTCCTCACATTATTTTCGGGTTTATCCGCTACTATCGCATGGGTAATATCCGCGGTAGCTATAAATATTTTTTATAAAAAGACTATGACTTGTAGAGATTTGTGAAAAATGTAGCTTACCTTTTGCGTATGCTGAGCGTCGTTGTTGTCCAACAAGTGCTGGAGCATCCTCCTGTTGGGCGACACGCTGGTGATGGGCGTGACGATGGGCGGCAGCTCGGCCGACGGCTCGGTGGGCGGCCCGGGCGGGTGGTCGTAGTCCACGCCGTTCACTGTACACCGCCTGAACACCATCTTATTCTCCGTCAGCGTCCCCGTCTTGTCACTGAACAAGTAATTGATCTGCCCCAACTCCTCCGTGATGTTCAACGCTCGACACTCCACCCGCGTGTTCGTCTCAGGATCGTACATCTCGACGTCCTGGTGTATGTGGTACACTTGCAGCAGTTTCGTCATTTCGATCGTAACGTAGAGAGACACCGGTATCATGACTTGTAACACTATTATGTAAGTCCAGAATATGAGCAGCCCTTCGTATGCCGGCTTGCCCGGTTGTGGAAGAAACGGCGTGAATTTGGCCACCAGAGGATGGTATTGGTCTAACCATACTTTACAGCCGACAGCGCCGGCACAGCAGAGGAAGAGAAGCACCAGAACGCACCATATGACATCAGTGTTCATTTTTCTTTCTAAACCTGAACATTTGTACCTGGGACCACCATTGTTGAGCATAGCTTTTGTTTCGTGTCCCGCGTATACCACGATTCCTTCTACGTAATCAGTGTTTTTGATTAAGCAATCCCTCAATAGCAGATTTTCGGAGTTAAGCGGTACTCTGTCCCCGTTTGGGTGGGATATCGTGCCATTAAACCGATATATTTTTGTAGAGGGTCGTTCAACTTCCACTGAACTCCGGAATTTTAGTGGATTGAATTCCGCTTGCTGAAAATAATAGGATGTCGTGAGCACAAAACAATTCACGATGACAAAAGAAAATTGGACTCGAAACTGCTTTTCCAAATTACTTCTATTTGAATAGAAATTTATCGGAGAAAGTCATTCTCACGCTCCGTTTCTTTTACCTAAACATTGATAATAATCTACAACTTTGGTTATTGTCATTATTATGGCCATCAACTTATGAAAGCGCCATTTGATATAACTTGCAACTCTTGAAATGAGGTTAATAGGTTCTCTCAATTTATAGTGCCAATTTTGTTGATTTACGATTTGGGGCAATGCAAGATCTGCCTTTGTAACGTAGGTACGTAATAAATTGACAACAGCTACATGCATGATAGTTTTGATAGTTGCAAAGCGTTCAAAGCAATTTGCGTAATACAGGGAGCAAATGTTATTCGTTTGCGTTTCAAGTAAGTGATGGGCTGGCTACTATATAAATGATATTACATGAAGCAAACTATGCAAACACCACAAGTTATTGTTTTACAAATGTGGGTCAATGATACATGTCATGCTCTCAAACATCGACCACATAATATTACTGTGTGATGTGTGACAACAGTTTTGGGATGTAACGATTGCAAAACATTACGTATGAGTGGAATAACATTTGCTAAGAGTATATTGTTTTAAAATATTTACTACGTGGTTTAGCTGAAATATACATGTCACCGGAAAATAATAAGACTCGTAAGTTGATCAATTTTCTAGGTAGTTGATCAACTCTCGGAAAATAATAAACGGCATTTGAAATGTACTATTTAACGTATGTATTTTAGTAAGTTGATTAATTTACGGCGTCTTGCCGTTAAATCATCCGACAAAGGCAAGGTGCACGTTGATTGGTTAAAAGACTCACGTGCTTTTATACCGCTCCCCGCCGCCATTACCGGTTTAAACGTAAACAAATCTATCTATTTTCTTTATTTAAAGTAGTAAAATTAGCAATTGTTGTTTTGTGTGGTAATAATTTTCATTATAACGCGTCATTTTATTTATGATGAGTGAAATGCAGTCTGTAGTAGTAGATATAAACAAACTTACTTATTATTAATATAACTTACAATAATAAAACTCTAAGCTCCAATATTTTTTTTAACATTTTTCATTTATTTAACTATATAGCATAGACGAACTTTAATATCCCTATCTCTAAAATGTAAATATTTAAACAATACATATAATCTAAGTGTTTGTAACTCAATGAATAAACACTTGCTAAATGCTTATAATTAATGCTGTCGACCAATCAGAGAAAAGTGTATTAAGTGACGGATAATAGTGTACCGTCAAATAGTACTCTGGGCAACGATTGGCCCATTTGTGGATAATTTTACTTGTAGCAATATAGTTAATTATTAAATTACGGCTAGATACCGTAAGTTGACCAATTAGCTAAAATTCGATGCGTTAAATAGTACATTTCAACTGCCGTTTGTTATTTTCCGAGAGTTGATCAACTTCCTAGAAAATTGATCAACTTACGAGTCTTGTTATTTTCCGGTGACATACATAAGTACATGTCATAAAATTAACGTTTATCTCCGAGATTAGACGGCTTATCAGTAATAACAAGAATTGTACTTAATAGCTCTCCAAGAATGCATCTTATGATTTTATACGATTCAAGCAGTCAAAAACATAGAAATCTTATTTGTTGCGTAAACGATTCCAGTAGACATATTTACGCTCTGGACTGGACAAAGGCCTCTGCCAACCACTTGCATCCAACTCTATCTTTAACCTTAAAGTTCAAATCTGACGACTACAAGCAGCAGCAGCAGGCGACATATCACCCTATAAGAGTATGTATTTAACAGGAGTGAATCTTCACCGTGAAAAGACTGCCGTACCTTGTCCCTGAAACCTGGCGCCACTATCCTCTGCTTCAGGTTGGTCTCGCCGTCCAGGTTGCACGTGTCGAGGTAGCAGATTCCGAGCGGGTTGGAAGACTGCAGGAGAACCATGTCCGCGGCACCGCTTCGTTGTTCGACAAGTGCACCAGGTCACCCACTCGCACGTACACGCAGCAGCAGCAGGCGACGTGTCGCCACTATAAATGTATTCAATAGAAGCGAATCTTCTTCGTGAAAAGACTGCCGTACCTTGTCCCTGAAACCTGGCGCCACTATCCTCTGCTTCAGGTTGGTCTCGCCGTCCAGGTTGCACGTGTCGAGGTAGCAGATGCCGAGCGGGTTGGAAGACTGCAGGAGGACCATGTCCGCCGGCACCGCCTCGTTGTTCGACAAGTGCACCAGGTCCCCCACTCGCACGTCTCGCCATTTCACTCTGACGTATCGCTCCGCTGATCTGTGGAAGATATTTTGTAATAAGTTTCAAGGAATTTGATAAATCTTAGCCTTGGCGCAGACCACCTACTTTTAGTTGGCCAATAGTTGGGCCCGATTTTAATTTGTATGAAAATCAAATCGGTGTAATGTGCGCACTTCCATACATGCCCATACTGATTAACTGCCCGACTAAACTATAAGCCGACGAAAAATCGATGTTCTGCGCCAAGGGATATAGAGATCTATGCATCTTATGATCAAGTTATTAACTTGATAGTAGACTAAACTAGATAGTCTATAATATTGCAAATAGGCTTTTAAAAAGCGCTTTTACACATCACAGTATTACTTTAACCCTACACTGCTTCGGGAAAACAAATGGGCGAGGAGTGCCGAGAAGATCAGCGCAAGAAACGCAGTACTCAATCAGTCACCGTTTTAGTACTCGAAGGTAGTCATCATTGCTTAGTATTGCACTTAATCTTATCTTCATATTAATTTCTGTGTATTAGAACCGCTTGATGATACTTTAACGGAATATTTGAATAGTATTGACAGATAACATATTTACAGAGAAATCTAGAAGTACCGTTATAGCAAAAGGTATACCGTTGTTTTAATAAGTCGTTGTACTGCGTGACTACAAGTCATAACGCGCACTTGTCTATTGACAGAGGGCAATTGTTTGGTTAATCTGAAGTTTTTCCCTCGAGCGGCACATTGCCGTTTGCCGCGATGTTATCGAGGCACGAGTTGCTAAAGCTGGGAACACAATAGCGCTGGGCTTGAAGTTAGGATTAAGAATGGCTATTGATAATAATTTCCACTAAGAACTTTCAAGTTAACAGGTGTTTTTACTTAACATTACTTAAACATATGCGAATCCAGTTAAATACAAGAAGATTTTAACTAACAGTTTTCACGATTGAGTATCGATTATGGCATTAGTATTAATACTCCAGTAATGTAACCTTAGCTTTACGTCGGCCGTCACGGAAATGCAACAGGTCACGATTTGTTAAATGTCGGCAAAGATTCAAGAAACGAAAGTGATTCGACATTGATAACTAA
This sequence comes from Ostrinia furnacalis, assembly GCF_004193835.3. Lineage (NCBI taxonomy): Eukaryota > Metazoa > Arthropoda > Insecta > Lepidoptera > Crambidae > Ostrinia > Ostrinia furnacalis. The sequence goes on along the minus strand of NW_021132089.1, from coordinate 198,327 downwards.
ATTGCTTCTTGATGTATAATTTATTTTTTAGTTCATTGTTTGAATTTTAACTTGATTTTGTGTTTGACATCATAAGTTAAACTTGTTATTTACATTTAAAACATCGAGGACTGATATTAATTAACAAACATATTTATGTAAACCAATTTAACTTCAAACATAAAAAAAAATCATTAATTAGCTTTAAATTAACATTCAAAGAGGTTAATAAATAAATCAATTAACTTTAATAATGACGTCGGTTTGGTCCTTTGGTCCAATGTATATTAAATGAATTTAGTAAAACAGAAAATTGCATATTTTAAATATGTTTTGGTTATACATATTTAACAGAGTGTTCCATGTACTATGTATGTACGTACGTCTACCTACATAGCACCGGGAAAATAACCCACTAAAATTCAAAATACACCTCGCCTAATTATTATTATTGTCCAAAGATTTATTTATTTTATTACAAACATTGGTGTGCATGAACATATTTGTTTGTATTGGACTGGGTGTTTTCTATGTATAGCCTTACCAGGAACATAAAAACCCTCGCCATGTTGCGGAAAACTAATGGTACTAATTTCTTTTAATGGCAACAGTAACTGAAAACTTCATTGACATGTCACCTTGCATGTCAGTCTATTGCTGTCAAAGTGTAAACAAACTTTATTTTAAATGTGTGCAATTGATTTTGTGAAATAAATTGCTAAAATCTTTTTATAGTCGTGAAAGAAAAGTGGTTCACAATGTGTTAAAGTATTTGTCGAAGAGAAATACCAAGGGTTCGGACAATATTTTCATTGAATAATGTTTCCGACAAAGGTTGTCAAATTAACTGACATGTTTATCGTATAGTACAGTCCACTATGAAAATTAGCTGTGGTTTGTTTCAACTATACCTATTTTAAAATTTTCTGTCACTTTCTAAGTGTTGAATTTTATGGAATTGGGAAAGAAGTACCGAGGTTGAAGCGTTCATGACCAAACATTGCAGTTGAATATTCAAGTTCTGAATTTGATTATTGATGAATAATAAAATAAATCCAACTAGCTCGATTGATGGTTTCATTTAATTTATTTAAACCAGGTTACCTATAATAATATTTTTTGGTTAATTTATGAAAATATCAAATTAGCCCGTAATCCTGAATCCTGATACATAAAGTTAGCCTATTAATTTAACACAGGTACGACTGTACTCAGTGTTGCACTATCAAATGCGATTGACGCGCCTCTATGCCAGGGTTTTTATGTTCCTGGTCAGGCTATATAATAAGTATGTATTTACAAAAAAAAAAGTATTTAAGTATGTTTATATCCGTCGTCTAGTACCCATAGTACTAGCTTTGCTTAGTTTGGGACTAGAACATTGCAACAACAAACATTGGTGTGCATGAACATATTTGTTTGTATTGGACTGGGTGTTTTCTATGTATAATAAGTATGTATTTACAAAAAAAAAAAGTATTTAAGTATGTTTATATCCGTCGTCTAGTACCCATAGTACAAGCTTTGCTTAGTTTGGGACTAGAAGCGCAGTGTAAAATGTCTAAGGATATTTATTATTATTTTTGTTTACACATTGTGTATCTCGATGTCTTAGCCATCGGTGTTTTAATGATATTCACGGGCCTGAACCAAGTGAATATCAGTACAATATTAGTTACCTAATTAGAAAAATCTATTGAGCAGTATTGGGACTCAACTATTTGAAGACGACTGTAAAAATTTACGGACAATTCTGCATGTATTTAGAATGCTGGCCTTTTGTAATTGTGTCGAAATATATTCGGGTAAGTCTAAGCTTCTAAGTGACGGGATCAGCTGTACAGGAATGACTCCTGTCGTGGAAAGAACTATAGGCACTATATTGACTTTATTTAACCTCCACATGCGTGTTATTTCGTCCTTAAGATCTGTGTATTTGGAAAGTTTTTCAGCTATTGTTTTTTGGAGGTTGTGTGTATTGGGGATAGCAATATCGATCAGCTGTGCAGTTTTATTGAGTTTATCAATTAGGGTTATGTCTGGCCTGTTATAATGGACTGTTTTGTCGGTAAGAATCGCGCGGTCAAAATACAGTTTATGAGAGGTATTTTCCAAAATGGTTTCTGGGTTGTACTTGTAATATGGGGTGGATGGTGGAGTTAGTAGTTTATATTTCTGGGCTATTGCTTGATGAATTATGTTTGCGACCTGATCATGGCGGTATTTATAGTCTGTTTGGACTATGGCCTTACATGCACCTGTGATATGTTGTATCGTTTCCGGAGAACTATTGCATCGTCTGCAGATATCGTTCTGTGAATTGGGCAACTTCATGATATATTTTTGGTAATTCCGCGTTTCTATAATTTGGTCCTGTATAGCTATAATGAATCCCTCCGTCTCCGGGAATAGCTCTCCTCGCTTCAGCCACTCGTTCGACGCCTTGCAGTCGACGTTGTTGTGGAGAAGATCTTGGAGATGCCGCCCGTGGAGAGATTTCCTAATCCACTCTTGTAATTTGGTGTCTTTGTGAGTCTGCTTTTCACATTTTTGTGTGTTTTGATCTATTAGATTTAAAGGTGTGAGCTTACAATCGTTCTGTGAGATGAGTCTATGTAGTAATGATGTCTGTGATTTACTGTGGAAATAAGCGCGTAGGTTAGTGATCTGCTTGGCGTGTAAATTGACTATATCTATTAGGCCTCTTCCTCCGTCTGTCCGTGGTAGTGTTAGCCGCTGTACGCATGATCGAGGGTGGTGCTTTCGGTGTTTTGTCATGCTTGTGTTTATGATACGTTGTAGTGTCTTTAATTCCGTTTTTGACCAGTTAATTATTCCAAAAGAATATGTAAGGATGGGTATGGCGTATGTATTTATGGCTTTGATCATACTTCCAGAGTTTAGCTGTGTAGATAAGATAGCATTAAGTCGGATTCTAAATTGTTTTTTCAGGTTGTCTTTAGTATGTTTGTGATCTATTAGGTTGGATTGATTATAGCCTAAATATTTGTAAGTGTCGTTTTCCTCTAAAGGAGTAATGATCTCTCCTGTATCTAATTGGTAGGAATGCTGGTAACGCTGGCCTCTTTTGACAGAATTAATCTTACATTTATCTATTCCGAATTCCATATTTATGTCAAGGGAAAATTTCTCCGTAATATTCGCAAGTATTTCAAGATCAGTTTCTGACGATGCATATAGTTTAATATCATCCATATACATAAGATGGCTTACCGTTTCACTGAGTGTCTCTGTATTAGTGTGCTCTGTTAGTGTGTATCCAAGATCTGTTGAATTCAGCTTATTTGATAAAGGGTTGAGGGCTAGGCAGAACCATAGCGGGCTAAGCGCATCCCCTTGGAAGATGCCCCGTTTGATTTTTATTGGTTCGGAGTGTAAAGTACCTGCATCTGTGTTGATTTTTAGTTGTGTTGTCCATGTTTGCATAGTGCTTTCTAAAAATTGTATGATTGTGGGGTGGATTTTGTAAATATTTAAGATGCGGAGTAACCAGCTATGAGGTACGGAGTCGTAAGCTTTTTTATAATCAATGTACATAGAGTATAAATCTGTTTTGTGTTTCTTTACTTGTTTAAGGATTACTGAGTCTATTGTAAGTTGCTCCTTGCAACCTTGGCTATATTTTTTGCAACCTTTCTGTTGCTCTGTCAGTATTTCATTAAGTTCTGTGTGATTATATATAATGTGGGCAATACACGACGTGATTATTTTGTAGATTGTTTGTAAGCAAGTTATTGGCCTATATTTACTGGGGTTTAATGTATCATTTTTATCTTTTGCTATCATGTAAGTTATTCCAGTTGTTATAAAGGTGGGCATATTTTGAGGATTTGTAATAAAATCGTTAATAAAATGGTGAAGATATGTATGTAAATAGGTGAGTTTTTTATACCAGTAGTTGTGGATTTGATCAGAGCCGGGTGATTTCCAGTTATGTGATTTATCAATAATGTTCTTAAAGGTATCAAATGAAATCGCATCAAACTGCATGCCTTGTATATGTGTAAATTTCTGTTGTTCGTCCCGCACCCACTCAGCTTCCTCATTGTAGTTTGCAGATTTTTCCCAAATATTTGCCCAGAATTCCCTCATTTCTTCCGGAGAAGGTGAAGAAGATATTGTGTGGTGTTGAGAGTTATCGGCTGTGTTTAATCGAATTTTCCGATAGAATTGTTTTTCGTTTGATAGAAATTGTTTATTCTGTATTTTGCGGAGTGTACATTTATTGTACCTATCGAGTCTACTACTTAGAACGGACAGTTTTTGTTTCAAGGTATCTAGAAAATGTGTCAGTTGAGTGTTGTTTTCTTCGTGTGTTGAGTGTACTTTGTAGTCATGTAGTATTTTATTGACGCGTTTAGTAAGGTTACTGCTTCTGTTTCCGTTTATATAGTGTGTCAGACGTCCTATTTTGGTCCTTAGATCTTTAATTCTTGTTTCTAGTCGTCTTTGCCATCTGGGTTTGTTATCCCTTTTCGGTGTCTTGTTAGCTTGTTCTGTGTGTGGTAATGTGTGGTGTTCGGGTAGAGAGAGTTTTGTTCCGTTAACTTTGGCAGCTGTCCATGCAGCACAGTACAAAACTGTCTGCAGCGTGTTAAAAGTAGTAGCGTCATTTACATATTGTGGTAAGATTATTTTATTAATGTATTGGGTAGTAATTGCCAGTTTTTTTGTAGCTTTTTGTCTAGGTATATAATTTCTAGATGTAGGGTCTGTATTTGTAAAATAGTTTAATGCTTCTTGAAATGTATTATCTACTTCTGGGATTCTTTGTGATGGTTCGTCTTGTTGGGTGTCAGTATTGTTTCTTAAAATGTTTAGTAGTTCTTCGTCAGTGGTTTGTGTAACTGTGTCATATGTCAGTGCAGTCAACGAAGTATCAGGTGGCTGGGTGAATAAACTTAAGTTGGTGTTTGACAAATTGTTGTTAGTATTCTCAGATTCTTCAGAGCGTTGTGTGTTAAAAGCTGTGGTAATTATACGTTCTGCGTTTGCTGATCGTAGCTCTGCTGCCACTTCTTCTTTGATTTCATTTAGCCTGCTGTTAGTTATCCATTTATTGAGTATGATGAGTCTTCGTTGGTCAGCAATTCTCTGTTCAGTTATATGTGAAAGTTGTGGAAATGCAGTTATGAAGTCTTGGTATAGTGTATGTCTGTATGCTGTTTTATTTGTCTCTAATTCTGTTACCCTGTAATAGCTCCTCATTATCGATTCGTTATGTGTATTGTTCCATCTCATACGTTGGCTTGATGAATAGTAAGTAGTGCTTGCTAAAGAGTTTTGGCTGGGTAAGGTGTTAATGGTAGCCTGCACTTCGCGGTAAATATTGTCCATTACGGTCTGGGATATTAATTTATTATTAACTATTGATCTGCGCTGATTACCTAAATGTTGACGAGTGACTTCTAAATCGGGGTATTTCTCAATAAATCTTTTGTGAAGTAGTTCCAAGTAATTTTTAGTATCGGACTCTAATGACGTGATTTCCAAGTACGTACGTAGGATGAATATATTCATTTCCTCTGTCCATCTCCTACGTTTACGTCGTTCGTGCGTGGTGGGCACAGATTTTACGGTACGTGGTACCTCCTGTGCAACATCCTCGCATGATTGGTACTCAGAAGATGATGAAGATGGTCGCTCAGGCTCAGGTTGGTAGCAGGATGAGCCAGTTGACAGTAAGGACTGTGTGTCAAAATCTTGACTTTCTTCGGCTGTAGTATTCTTGTCGACGGGAGCCCGCCTGCTCAACTCCTCGTCGCCGTTGGATCGCATGCTGAGACACCCAGCAACGGCTCCAGGTGCGCCCCGGCGACCCCCGGGCAGCGGCCGCAAATTATATCTTCTATTACTCATTTCTCCATACGATGGGTTTACCATTGCCCTGTTGGTCACTCGCATAGTAACTTTGTTGCGAGTGTCCGCCCCCTACGTGGCTTAGATGGTCAAGCTCGGACGAAAGGATGGATTTTAGGGGGCTTATTATTANAGGCTATATAATAAGTATGTATTTACAAAAAAAAAAGTATTTAAGTATGTTTATATCCGTCGTCTAGTACCCATAGTACTAGCTTTGCTTAGTTTGGGACTAGAACATTGCAACAACAAACATTGGTGTGCATGAACATATTTGTTTGTATTGGACTGGGTGTTTTCTATGTATAATAAGTATGTATTTACAAAAAAAAAAAGTATTTAAGTATGTTTATATCCGTCGTCTAGTACCCATAGTACAAGCTTTGCTTAGTTTGGGACTAGAAGCGCAGTGTAAAATGTCTAAGGATATTTATTATTATTATTATTATTATTATTTAAACATTCCAAAAAATTGCTTTTTAATATTTAATCAAAGTAGGAAACTACCTACTTACAACAGCGATATTGGAAAGCGTGTCAAACGGACGCTGGACGGCTGCGGAAGACGTGACCAATCGCCAAGACAATAAACTGTTAACTAAGGTTTATTTGACACCAGAGGTGGTTGATTATCACTACAATAATGGCCATGTTGGATCCCAAATTGGTCCAGAAAAAAAAACTTAAAAGAGTTTACGTCATTTTTGCCAATCCTTTTCAACAGCTCTCGGCTACGTTACTCATTGTCAAGCCTTTTCAGCAGCTCTATCAAGTCTCTTATCTGTTCCAATTAATATTCCTTATTTCAAATGTTAACTTTACGGGAAATATGTCAAAACAAATTGTTTCCACAATAAATTAAACTGGGATACATAATAATGAAATAGGATCACGTCAAAACATCCCATCATGAGTGAGGGTTAAGGATACTTAGACAGGGCTGATCAAAAGCGTTTTGTGGACGTCCTTTGGGTTTACGCAATTAGTGCAGCAACCCTTTTATGGGTCGTTGTAAAAACCGCCCATAAAACTGAAGCCCAACATGCTACGTGTTTTCACTCGTTCGTTAGTCATCGCCCACTCATTGTCCTTTAGAGTGCGTCGTCGTTTGTCATGACAGCATTTTCACACGTGGGCGTTATTACCCTTTCGTAATTGGGAAAAATGAATCTAAATATTTTACGCAAGTCTTTACAATAAATTAATCTAATTAATGTGTGATATACATAAAGTGTCCCAAACTAATTAGGTTAACACGATACATTTAACTTAGGCCCAGTTTTTTGATTCATAGTTAAAATAACAAATTGTTAAATTTTGCTACTAATGGTTAAATATTAACAAAATGTTAACTAATAGTTAAAAAATGTACTAAAAGTCAAGCTAACCATTGTTCGAAAAACATTTTTTTCTGATATTTAACCACCTGTCACTTGACATCTGTCAAATTTGACTATTGGTTATTTTAACTACGAATCAAAAAACCGGGCCTTAGTGAAAGCTTTAATTTTAACACTGTTGATACAACAATGAAATGATGTAAATCTGCTACCAACTCAAATCTAATCTAATGATATTTTTTGGTACTGTATGATACTGAAATATTCAAATTACTAGGGTACATCATCGCTTCGATGGTGAGTCACCATTAGGGTTCGTAAACAAACATACTACAATAAGATTGATATACATATCAGTAGGCTTATGGTACTACAGATTTAGTTAGGGGTTAGAGTGTTACAAAAAAGAAATAAGAAGACAAAACTCTAGTACATATAGGTCTTTAAATAAAAGCTGTGGTTACTACTTCAGAAGTTCAGAGTACTCTACTCATGAAAATTGAGAGCGTGGAATGAATGAGTCTTCGATTTTGTAACTCATTTGTGTTTCTAATCAATCGACAAGTTGTTCGGTAGAGATAGCACAAAGAAACAATATACGAAACACAAATTGATTATTTCCTTGATTTGTATTTTGTTTCCTTATTTTATTAGAAATCAACAAACTAACAGATGATAATTTATAGCGCTATACTAACAATACATTAAAGTCACGAGTATGCTTTATTGCTTGTTAACAAGTGTTTAAAGTGACTGTTGGACATCCGATATACAATCACCATTATTATGAATATAGCCGATTTAATAATTTAATCGATATGTAGAGTTCGATTACACTTATAGTAATTAGCTTAGGAGCAGACCATCGATTTTTAGTCGGGCGGTAGTTGGGCCCGATTATAATTTGTATGATAAATCGGTGTAATGTTACATTACACCGATTTCAAACTGATTAACTGCCCGACTAAACTATCGGCCGACAAAAAGTTGGTGGTCTGCGCCTAGGCTTAGGATTACCGAAGCTTTTTACGCACTGGTTAGCAAAATTAATAACGTTTATTTATTGTAAACGACTGCATAAATACAACAGCGTATATCTTTCGTATCCGTTTATTTAGTCAAAACAATTGGGTACTTTGCCACTACGAATCGCCAAACGCATAGAGGAAACTCAATTTGTTAAAAACTAATCAGACTTCCAGAACGTAATGTTATAATAACGATTTACTGCAATCTACAATACATAAATAATAATAAAAAATGAAAGTACATAAATCCATAAATACACATTATTACCACGGTCAATACCTTTTTCTAGACTATTTTATTACACGAAATAAATCGGATTTGCTTAAAAAATAAAATAATACTTAATATAATGATTAACCAAAGTATACTAACGACTTTCAACAATTTTATCGTAACAAATACGTATTGGTAGGTTTTATTTCAGTCGATATTTGAGTTTTATTTGACAGTCGTCGCTGAAAGAATTTCAGCAGTTTAGATCTGCGGTGTAAACTTTCATTAGATTGTGGTCATTATTTACAAACTGAACACAATGGAATAGTAATCGTAAATAAACTATCGATTGTTAAGATGACAAATCATCCGTATCGTGTAATGACGTCTGCGTGAAATATGCCTTTTTGAGTGTATTTTTATTTTGATTTGTTTTTATTAATGTATTTTATAACAATTTTCTATGTAGGTACCTACACTTAATAAGTGTTAAACATGATGTTATTTTTAACCCATTTTTTGAATACTTAACGTTATAATATCAAGCTTCGATCATTGTCATCAGAGATCTGTGAACGGAAATCGTCATTTTGTATTTATTTTGGTGTATGTGTTAAATAAATAAGATTTTTTCATAATACCTACATACAGAAATTGGAATCAGGAAACATCATGAGTTAAGCAAGTTCAAATAAATCGATGACTTCAATGGTAGTTGGCACATTGTTGCTACACACCATAGTATCGATGATGTAATTTCGTCATCGAACGTACGACAAAAGATTAAGTACCCCGATGAAGGCAAATACAACGGTGAATCACCTCACTAATACGAGAGGGAGAAGTGGAGGTACAACTAATAACTTTGCTAGGGTTCTCTCTCAGTCACATCTATCTTTTAATTGGCTTATTCCTAAAAGTCCACAGCTCTATTGTTTTCAAAAAATGTATGTTCATATTTTGATTCTATCAACGGGTCCACGATATTAAAAAAATGTTATTTTTTGTATAATTAAATTTTAAAATTTTATAGATCTGGTGGGAAAAGTGGAACAGTAGAGCCGTGAACCTTTGGGAAAGAGCCCTTTAACTAATAAAATATTTTTTATCTGACGAATAAGTATAAAGAATGTAAGCATAGTGCTATGTTTCTTTAACTTGCGACATAGTTTTCTGCCACTGGGGGCAAATCTGTGACTTTTATGATGAGCGTTACTACTAATTTTTACTTACTTTTGATTATTTTACTTTAAAACTAACTAGGTACTAACTACTACTACTACTAACTAGTCAGAGTAATATAATCTTAGTAAAAAATATTCGAATAAAGGGGAACATAGTTTAACTAATAAACCACGTTCTGCAAACGAGTTGTTAAACTATTATTACGACTTTTATGCGCACGAGTTAATTAATAGTCGAAGTAGGTATATGGTAGAAAGCTATAAAATAAACGAAATGTTATTACTTCAATATTTGTTTTCTTGGTCTATCGTTTGTACGATTGGTTTCCGTTCGTTATACATTAATAGTAATAATCAAATAAAGTAAGTTCCTAAGTGCTAAGTTACAGACTACAGCCCTATTAGAAGTGTTCGTAAAAGATTATAGTACGAACCATCGTTAGTGGAAAAAACCAAAGAGGCGTAAAAATTGACCATTTGTAAACAATACTAACAGTGCTTGAACCGTAACTAGCTATTCCAAATGCTTCATGTAGTCGAATGAATAAGTTCCTAACTGTTCATTACAAAGTTATACTTTATCAGTTGTTTATACAGCTTATATCTAATCATCTATATATATAAAAGAAAGTCGTGTTAGTTACTTCGCTTATAACTCAAGAACGGCTGAACCGATTTAGCTGAAAATTGTCAGGGAGGTAGTTTAGAGCCAGCAGAAGGACATAGGATACTTTTTATCCCGTTCGAAATAAAAAAGTCTGCTTATTTATTGACATTAAGGCGGAACAAAGTTCGCCGGGTCAGCTAGTGTGAAATAAAGATATAAATCACTAAAAGATCTTCGAGGATTATCAGCACAACTATAAATTCATAAGTTTAATGTTAGCTCTAACATAATTATACATTGATAAGGTCGACATCGTCATTCATCATACATAAGGTATCCCTTTGTGACAGTTGACTTACTTTGACTAGTAGTTAAATAGTTATCTTAGTTACTAGAAAACAGACACGCAGATTAGAAGGCAATTTGTAGATAAAGCACAATGGGTTGTCTGAGTAACATTTAGGATAAGCTCTGTGATCTGCTCAATAATATGAGTCATTTAAAATACACTACAATCGCTAGCAGCTATTTTTAAGATTACAATCAGAGTACCGATAAAACAAGACAATATGACAAGGTAATTTTATCTCTATGCCAGTGATTTATTTATCAAAACCAGCAACTAACTTCTCTCTCATCTCTAGCTTAGTAACTTCATTCAAAAAAGCCGTAACAATGTTTGTTTTATTGTGAGAATACATTACTACAGTTTCAATGCCATAGATTACATCTAGAATCTCAAAAATCTTCGCATAGAGTCGCGAACGGCGATAAATCTTAAATAATAAAGGTCATGGTTGCAGAAAATAATAATATCAGATGTTATTATTATTGTAGTTAAGTAATAAACGACGATGACCCGCTGTCATCTAGAGATCTACGCCACTATCGCTGCACGCCTTTTTATTGGTTTGCGAACTGCAACGGTTGCTGGGTGCTGATTACAAAGCCGTTTTGCAACAAAAGTTCATTATCGCGAAACGCTATTTATTTAAGAAATCAGCCACCTAGAATGCCTTGTCTTTTAAACGTTTCGCAAATCTAATTGATCAATTAAATAAAAACTATACCATCGAATTCTAGGATTCTAGGATAAAGTAACATAAGTAACACCTGTTTGAAGATTTTATTATTTAGTTATAAGTAGCGCAATGTAGCGATTGGTGCAACAATCGGAGATGAATCAAAGCCTCGCCTTCGTAAGAAGTCAGTCAATAGTTTATTGGTTCACGGTCTTTGGTGACGCGACAGTGATCAATAAAGATCGTAAATAAGCGATAATCTATTGTTGCACGACATAAAGATGGATAGCTCGAAGAAGCTTGGTGTGCTCAATAGATCGAGACGGTATTTCACTCCAGCCCATCGTCTGCAACTTTACAAGGCGCAGGTTCGGCCTCATATGGAATACTGTTCTCATCTTTGGGCAGGTGCGCCCCAGTACCAGCTTCTCCCTCTGGACCGCATTGAACGGAGAGCAGCTCGAATCGTTGACTGCCAGGACATTTCGGATCGGCTTGACCCCTTGGCGCTGCGTAGAGATGTATCCTCACTGTGCATATTCTATCGCATGTATCACGGGGAGTGCTCCGAAGAATTATCCGGACTTATTCCTGCCGCCACTTTTCGCCACCGATCTACCCGACAGCACTTCCACCCCCATCACTTAGATGGTTGGCAGTCCACAACAGTACGTTTCTCTAGAAACTTTCTGCCCCGTACAACCAAACTGTGGAATGGACTGTCGTCTGCGGTGTTTCCGGACGGATACGACCTGCAAGCTTTCAAGAGGAGAGCGTATCTTTACCTTAAAGGCCGGCAACGCACCTGTAACGCCCCTGGGTCTGCGGGTGTCTATGGGCGACGGTAATCACTTACCATCAGGTGATCCGTTTGCTCGTTTGCCTCCTATCACATAAAAAAAAAAAAAAAAAAACTTGGACTGGAACTTGGAATGGCAATGATGTAAAAAAGACTGACATCGTCAGACAGGTCATGAGAGCCGGATTGGGAGCAACGGCACATTGACTTTCACGCGTTTATCAACATCATCTGCGATTTCGCAGCGGTCCATTAGTAAGAAGTACACAAACGAATGTGCGGCATCACGTTGAAACCATAGAAATCATCAGATGGCACGTGCCGCGTGTAGTGTATGGCCTAAGTCGTGCGTGTTCTGTGCAAGACGGCCGGACTCGGGTCACTTTCTCCTAAAGATAAACACCCACGGCATATTGAGGTGAGGTGCGGCTAATTCTGTAGTCGGCGATTGAACTGCAAGTGTGTCGACGTTACATCAGCGAATCTTGCCCGACCCCTTGCCAATGTGAAGGCCAAGCGTTCTCTCTTGGTAGTAGGGAATTTAGTGCAATGATTTGTATGGAGACCCCTCCACTTTGGTATAGAAGGCTCATTTTTGCAACAGTAGTTCTTTGGGTACTCCTGAGTAGATTTCCGTCGGTAGACATCGGGAGCCCCCCCTGTGGTAGCAGGGGGAGGGGGGGCAAGTTTCCTTCCGNGACATTGTTGCAGATATTAGAATGGTTTTAGAATTTATTCTGTATTATATTCAATTACATATTTCATGTTTATTATTTAATGTAATTATTTTAGAATTTTTATTGTATACAATTTAGTAATTTAGAAATAAATTGTTATTTAAGTATTGATTTTGACTACTTCCGGGGCATGCTGTCGATAAGTCGTTTCGAACCGGTTGACTTTGACGAATGGAAGGGGAAGTTGCCTTATCGCGGGCATGCCGCCGGACAGGCAGTTCGATTGGAGCATTTAAAGCAAGAAGTACTAACTTTAAGGTGTTATAATGTTGGAAATGTTTAAATTAGTATCCTGAATAAATAAGTAATTGATCAACAAGTAACTTTTTTTTATACGAGCATTAGAAGTTTGATGATTTTCATACTAGATTTGCTCTTTGCGCGCAAGTTTTGTAAGAAGTTGCAACAAACTAGTGACATTGTATGTGTAAACAAACAATACCATCCATTAAAGGCTCCAGACATCAATAAGCAGCATAATCAGCGCAATAAAAAAATAGCGCAATATTTTGTTGCAATTTCTTACAAAACTTGCGCGCAAAAAGCAAATCTAGTATGAAAATCATCAAACTTCTAATGCTCGTAACTCAGTTCAGACTGAGTTTAGAGGTATACATGGCTAGTAAGTTTGGTTTATTACACTATTTTGTAATCAAAAAACCTAGTTTGGTCGATGGCCGCGCGAAAAAAAAAGACGCCACCTTCCATACAAAATCTGGCATTGCCATTTAAGCTATTTTCCGCCCTTTCGATCTTATCACACCTTTTGACAGTATCTTGTTTAGATGTAGTAGTCTTGGAAGAACCGGGAAATACGTGAGCAGGTTTCACTAAAAGATTAGACAAAATTATAGGCTTGTCTGAAAAAATTTGCAGGTCTGAATATTGGCCGTGATATATTTTGGGAAGATGTGGATAATGTAAATCTGGGAGGTGTACAAGATTCAATCTCTTTTTGCGTTTCTAGATTGAATGAGTAAAATCCTTCATGTTTACCGTGTTCACATTGAATTGGTTGATACATACAGTTTTGTGAATCACAGCTTAATTTTCGCATTGCAAGTATTTTTGGGTTTGACGAACTCCAAATGACTTGATGTATCTTCATGGTTCCTTTAAACTCCCGTATCTCTTTAGGGATCAGCAAATCCTTTTGAAGAATATCTGCTTCATATACTATTTCCGTAATGACTCCCTTTAAGTTAGCTCTCAATTTTTCCGAAAGGGTATTGATATCAACAATATCGCAGCCCTGAGCCACTATTCTATCTGCAGTTCTTTTTACAGTGGCTCCTACGCCATCTGCTGAGCTTTTGCCATGGCCACTTTCTGTGTAATTCCAGTCAATCACTCTCAAATTAGGTAAGTTGCATCGGAGTTGCGAAATTACATAGAATATTTTTTTATTCCTATATTGGCCCGACGGCGAGTCTGATACAAAATGGATGGCATTTACATGAGGAGCTTCGTTTTCAATGAAATTTAAGATAGGTATGAGATGACTCCAAACTGCAACTGCGTCGTGTCTAAGTGAAGTACTTAAAGTGCAAAATGACTGGGTCAAAGATTTACCATTTTTCTAGAAATGAATCACAGAAGTGTGCAGTGTTATTTGCTTTCGGCTGCCACCAAAATGAAATGATTGGATTTCATCTGTGTATTTTGTATTTGTTAGTTCTCACTAAAATCTACGTGAATTACGCAGTCATTTTCAGAAAAAAATTCTTTTAAATGTTTGATATAACTATTTTGAGCTACCTTAATAGCACAATGGTTCATGTATGGTGATAGTAACTGTTCAAACTTTTTTATGACATCTTTTGGGTAAGCAGTATTTTTTTCCTTGAGCGTTTGATTTGAAGTTTTCTCTTGTCCATCTTTAGTGTAGGTTACCCGCTTTGTTATCCAATGGTAATAAAAAATCTGCTTTGCATTATCAAATTCTTTATAATGAATATTTCTCTTTTCGCAATGCACACATTTTCTTGAAAGACATTCAACGCTTTCTGAATTACAGCATAATGACGACAAAACTTTGTGAGCCGAGCTTTGTTCGATAATTTCAAATCTTTTGAGCGATGTTATGATTAGATCCATGTTAGTGTGCGTCTTACACATACAAGTCTCTCTTGCTCGTGAATCCGGAATCACTACCCAAAATGGACGCATTCTACAAAATGTCGAGTAGCTGATTTTATAAGTATGTAATGTAGCGTTGCAGTTTTGGCTGTTTTTTTCAAATTGATTTTCTTACTCGATATTTGGATTTAGGATACCACTAGCGACATCTATTGGCGTGCTTTAGAAGTGGTTTGCAATAGATAACGCTTTTTGCTCAGTCAATTCAGGTATATTTTGGTGAAACATTTCCTAATGTTTTTATTTTGATTGTTCTATTTTTTAATGGAGTATTTTCGGTGTTCTGGAAATCGTTTTCATCATGGTTTTTATTAGTGTTTGCTTTTTATCTAAGCGGCGAAACGAAACGTATCGCGATGTCTATGACTCGCGGCTGTCAGTTGAGCTGTCAAATCACTTTGGAATTTTGGTCGATCTTGCGCAACCGCAATTTTATTATTTTCTGGGATGTAATTCCCTGTGTTTCAAATCGTGTGATGCAGAATGCATCCACGATAATTTCTTAATATATTTTTAAAAGAACACACATGAGAAATTCTCTAAATGCTATTCGGACGAGGGTTGGGTTACTGAAGACTGCGAGTGAAGTTTCAATTAACTCGCAGTCTTCATGCCGGATTTTACATATTTTACAATTTTACATTTTATAGTTCAAATATTTTACACTTTATATTTTAGATATTTCAATATTCCATATTGATTTCTTATCATTTCGTATAAATTATTTCTCCTTTCTAAACTGCTGATCTCTTCGCATTTCCTCCTTGTCATCAAACCTCTGTCTCTGCAAGATTTTGAACGCTTTCCTGTCGAGGAGATGCAAGAGCTTCATCTGGCACTGCGCGCTTGAGGCCGTGGAGGACGCTGCTTGTAGCCTAAAAGTGTGCGAGACCCGTTGGACCCCGGAAGGAGAGAGGAACGTTCAGGGTAACGGCTTATAACCGCATGGCTTCCAAGGTACCCACTTTTCCATCCTTCAAGTAGGAGTCTTTCCGGCCTGACATCGCGCAGTTATCTTAACTAGTAGAGTCTTTTAATATTTAGGCTGAGTTTTAAGAAATTTGTAGTGGCAATAATATTCACCAAACCGAACCTAATTAACGACCCTGAATCCCTTGAGATTGGCACTATCTATTACAGTAGTTATAATATCGTAATTGTTAACTGTATACAAGCTTACGAGACAAAATAAATTGTGTCAATTGAGAGGGAGCTGTTTTATTTTCATTTTTTTAATTTCATACAAGGAACGGTAACTCTTATAAATTTCTGCAAGCCGGACAACCTCTTTTTCACGTGCAGACAACTCACCATCTTCTCCGTCTGCACCGGTGGCGGTTCAATTCCAGTCACCAAGCCGCCAGGAAAAATCCTTTCTTGCAGTAACCGAAGAAATTTGATATGGAGATTTAACAAAGTGTCTGTTAAAAAGCGTTTTTGTTTTTTCACTGCTTTTCTTGAAATAAATTCTCTCTTGCCGGGACAAATACGACTGTTCTCGTCTTGTTCAAAGAATATTTCGACGTCTTTTTTAATCTTCTTAACAGCATTTTCTTCATTTTTATGCAAAGACAGTGGTTCGTTTTCCATCATGGGAGGTTGAGTTTTTGAAAGTAGCGAGTTTGTATATTTAAGCCTAAACACCTGCTTTCTGTACTTTTCTTTTTCTCTTTTTAACTCCTCTATTTTACTCTTCATAAATGATATTATCTCTTTCTTTGATTTATATAATTATGTGTCTTCTCAATAACCATGACGGTGAGTTAATTTTACGCTTAGGTTTCATTACAATTCTTTTCGGAGATTGTGACGTTGGTGATGAACACAATGAAGATTCTTATTGTATACTTGTATCCATATTTTCTGTTAATTGCGAATTATTGTGAAATAAAAGCATTCCATCAGCCGAAGACGATGACTGAGCACTAGACGAACGCGGAGTTGATGTGATCAATTTAGGTTTAAGAATCGGTTTCTTCTTCATACCAACTTCTTCATTTTTGAATGACTCCTGACAAATATCATCTTCTTTTTTTGACTTGGCCTTTTCAGGAAAACCTTTAGTGTCATTTCTAGAGCGCAGAAAGTATACTGAATCATTGTGATTTGGTGGCAATGATGGAGTTTCAAGAGGATCTCTTAAATTCTCATCAAGCTCACCTGGATCTTCAACCATTTCCTCCTGAATAGTTTCGAAATTTTGCTTTTCCTTTTGTCTCCAATAATAAGCTCTGAAATTTTCCCTATTCCTTTTTTGAGTCCTCTTCTTGTTTTTTGGTGTCATTTCGCAAATAGGTAGTAACTTATTGTTCCTTTTCCTTTTCTTATACCTCTCTTTCTCTTTTTGTTTTGCCTGTTCGTACAAATCCGGGTCATTTTTTATTCGTTCTCGATATTTTCGTGCTGCAAGCTTTCTTTTTTCTTTAAATTGCTCCTTGGTCTTTTTTGGCTTTCCCATCCTACAAATAAAAAAAACTAATTGAATAGTCAGTATTATAGCGTCGAATCCTAGTAATGGGCAGTATATCCTATTTATGCAATACACATTGCATGTGAAAATGCAACTATCTCAAGTATTTACATAATAAAAATAATAAAAACGTGTAATGTCCAAAATATAGTAATTCCGTATAAGAAATAAACATCATTTATCACATTGTAAGAAAGTCTTTCCGACTTTCAGATAAGAATTTTATTTGTTACTAGCGGCCGCCCGCGACTTCGTACGCGTGGATCCCGTTTTACCCCCTTCATCTATCTTACGCGGTTTAGATTTTTTCATACAAATGTTTTTTCCCGCAAACTCCCGTTCCCGTGAGAATTTTGCAATATCCTGTTGTAACTAAGCTTTAAGTTTACTAAGGTACCTGCTTGCCAAATTTCAAGCGTCTAACTTAAGCGGTTTAGATTTTTCATACAAAAGGATTTTCCCGCTAATGCCCGTTCCCGTGGGAATTCCTAAGTATCCTATAACCTCCCTAAGAGTATGAAGAATAATTGTACCAAGTTTCGTTAAAATCCGTCGAGTAGTTTTTGTTTCTATAAGGAACATACAGACAGACAGACAGACAGACAGACAAAAATTTTACTGATTGCATTTTTGGCATCAGTATCGATCACTAATCACCCCCTGATAGTTATTTTGAAAATATATTTCACTCTCTACAGATTTATTATAAGTATAGATTGTGATAATAAGAGAACACAAGAAAGTATTTTTGCATACGTATTCAATCGCGGGTGTAGTTAGTAGGCTTAGTTTAATAAAGCCTAGATAGTCTTCATACAAACGCTTCGTCAAAGGGAGGCAAAAATCTTATGTCATTACTGTCAAAATGTTGTTAAAAATGTTTAAATTAAGGCAATTTCTTCGAAATTAAAAGGTTTTTATTCACATTTATCGTAATAAAACATATTATTTCTTATTTAATAATTATTTAGTAAGACATTTAATTAAGACAAAAAAAATCAATTTTCAAGTGGACCAATGGTCTACTAAAAGTTGCCTCACTTTTCGTGCCCTTACTATCTATCTAGGCTTTATAATATGTGTTAGTAGGTAATAATTTCATACAATGGTAATTATAAATATATGGTAATTCATCATCATCATCATCATCAACAGCCCTTTACAGTCCACTACTGGACTATGAGCCTCCTCCACTATAGTGGAGGGTTTTGAAATAATCCCCACGCTTGGCAGGCGGGTTGGAGATCGCAGTTTAAAAGATTGATGTTTGTCAGAGAGCGCTGCTACCCGTTCTCTGTTTGATGTGTAGTCCCTAAGTCGCCTCTTACGACACCCGCGGGAAGAGTAGGGGTTGGTGACAAATGTATTCTAATCTGCCGTCACCACACGGCATCATCTCATATGGTAATTAGTCCATGGTAATTAGAAAACGACAGATTTTCTTCGAAATATCGAAAACCTACAGAGTATGCAAATATTGTCTTACTACACTGTACGGAGGCCAAAGAGCTGTATCTATTTAAATTAACAACGAGGGTCTATCTTTAAAAATCTAGTATAAAAATTAGGACATGGTAATTATAAAAATTGAAAACCAAAGACATGGTGTATTGTACATCTTTATCTCCGCCATTAGATTATTATTTGGCTCGCCTACGCACACAGCACGACCTGCCCGCACCACGGTCGGACGCCAAATGCCCCCACCGCTGACTGGGCTGTGACGTATGTGCCCGAGACAAATGTCTATACACTATAGGCATGGAAATGATTGCTATTTTTCATTCATTTTCATTATATTTTTAATCATATGATTTCACATGTGAAATTTCACAGGCAATGATTTTTATTCGCAGTGTTATAATGTAGCTCTTTCATATAATGTGCTACTTTTAATGAAGTATTAATTATGATGAACGATTGCTAATTAGCATTACCTATATGAAACGTGACATAATATCTGTTTGATTTTTGCGCTAAATACGTGCTGTGCTGTATGCTGAACAATGAACTTTCCCTCATACTTGGACAGGCTTGGGACTGTCAATGTAAACATATTTTTACATTGGCGTATTTAAAAGTTCATTGTTCTTATGTACAAATAAATCATCTTAATTGTTTGGTATCTTTTTACAATATTCTCTTTTTTAACTTTTATCATAGTTTTTTTAATATTCAAGTTATGTACAATAATCATCTTTGTTATTTAGTAACCATTTTTAATATCTCCGTTTCTTTTATCTTGTATTACGCTCTTAATCATCTTTTTTCGATACATTATAATTATTTTCTTATTTACAATAGGCTTCATTACTTTTTAAAAATACTAGCTCAGCTGTACGTTTTCTACTCAGTCGTGCTCTTTTCTGCGTAACAAAATTACCAGCTTTTGAAAAAACTCGCTCACATTCCACTGACGTCACGACGATATGGCAGTTTTCACTGAATATTTCAGCCAAATTAGGGTAAATGCATGCGTGTGATTTCCACCACGCCAGAGGAGAAGAATCTCGCGGCACCACTTCTTCGTTTAAAAACATATCAAGCTCATTTTTAGCTTTTGCGTCCAAGTCGTCCACCGAGGGCGTGATTGCCGCAATTGTTTTTTCAATTCTTCCCCATATTGAGATAGATTCAGTATCTTCAATTGTCAACGTTGATGTAGATGATGACGCAGCGGCCCCGGTGCATAAAGCAGGAGCATTAGGTGCAGAAGCAAGAGATGTTCGCTTTTCTCTTAATTTTGTTTTTATCAGCTCCATTATGCTGTCTTTAATCAAATAAGCACGGTTTGTGCGTCGGCATATATCTTCCGAAGGCGCAACTTCTGCAGCTGCTGCGGCACCGTCAAGAAATGCATGTATTTTAAATCTTGGATCCAAGAAAGTGCAGATTCCAAGAAGCATGTTGTCTTCAAACTCACTCTCTGGGAAGTAAACTTTCATTTCTACTTCCAGCTTATTGAGAAGTTCTTCGGCCACGCCAAAAATGGGTTTACTTTTCATTTGAGTAATTACATTTCTTAAGCCGTCGACGATAACGATGGCGAGACTTCCAGTGAGTTAATGGGTGCCACTCATTATGCGAGTCACCTCTTCGAAAGGCCTGAGAATCATGCACACTTGTTTTATTGCTTCCCAAATTTCGACAGTAAGAATGGGCAAATCAACTTTTAAGTTAGGGATAATTGTCTGCACAAGGGGCCCCTTGTATTTTTAAAAGTCTTTCCAGCATGTAAAAAACAGAGTTCCATCTAGTCGGAACGGACTGAATCAATCGAAGAGCCTCTGATTTTTTTTCAAAGTGTAATTGATATTTTAGGAGCGCCTCTGTTGCAAGATGGCTCTTTTTAAAATGTGCAACAATTGTTTTCACTTTATCTAAAATAAATCCAACCACTCTGATTGATTTTTCGACCACCAGGTTCAATTTATGCAAGAAACATTTGAATCCGGGCCATCCTGTATTTTGTATTGCTCTCGTGACATTAGCAGCACCATCAGAAACGATGAGCGTTATTTTATTTTGTATCTTGTAGTCAGCCGCAATACGCTGCAAAACGGCTGCTATAGCGTCGGCTGTGTGTGACCCACTGAAGTGTTCACAGTGAAGTAAAACTGATTTTATTTCAAAATTTAGTAGAAAATGAGCTGTCACAGCTATATATGCATCCATAGCTATGGAAGTCCAGCAGTCCGTAGTGAGGCATACCTTTCCTGCCTGTTGAACCAAATTCATTATTTGGCTCTTGCAATCTAAATATTGCCCTGGTATCAGAGTGCCAGATATCAATTTTCTATTAGGCAACTCATAGCCTGGGTTTAAAGCTTCGACAAAACTTCTAAACCCCTTGTCATCCACAATAGAAAATGGTTGATAATCCTGAGTAATCATTTGCAATAATTTTGTATCAATAAACTTTTTCCTTTTGTCATCAATTTTTCGAGGAACATACGATGTAATTGTTTGTTGTTTACGTCTGACCGAATTTCCCGGTGGGATAGTATGCATACCTGCAGGATGAGCTGCTGACTGACTCGTATCTGACTGAGCAGTATGTATCTGTGAACAGCTGGAACCTTCACCTGCAGCCTGTTGAATAACGGGCGCTTCTCGATTTTCAGTAGAGTTAGACGCTGTGGTAGAGGTAGCACTAACAGTCACTCTGTTTTGATCAGAATTTAAAAAAATTTGGTATGCACTTATATGTTTATGACATAAATGTCTCTTTAAATTCGTAATACTAGTTTTATAAGAATATACATTTTTACACAGAATACATTTTGCCGCAGTCTTTTCTGGGATTTTTTCAAAATGATTCCAAATTGGCGCACTCATTTTTCTTTTTGTACAAATACCTATTTATATACACTAATAACTTATTTCTTCTATTTATATACACTTGACTACAATATTTACAATGTCGCACAACAAAAAGCAAACAATTTTAGAGCACAGTACGTAATTATGTCGCACCCTTAATAATGAATGGGCACAACTCCAAAATTCAGTTNCATGTTGGTAGCGAAAAGGTAAATAAAAACTAGACTTTTGAGAGTAAATTCAGGTTGATGCAACATGGTACAGACTCCCATAGTAAAATGGGCATTGTCCTTTGTCTCAATCGTAATGGAATCGTAATTGAATATCAATTGAATAACAATAGCTTGTCATTTAATTAAAAATAGCAGACTTGGGGCCCTGGATGTTTGTTCCTCTTTCACGCAAAAACTAATAAACGGATTTTGTTGAAACTTTACAGTATTATTATTTATAACCCAGGCTAATATATAGGCTACAATTTATGACGATATGTGACAAACTAAATTTCAATAAATAGTTAAGAGGTGAGAAATATCCTTAAAAACGCCATCTATCGACGTGCTTTTGACGGTCGTAAACATTCATGAGAGCGAAGCCGTGAAACGTATCATTAGTCCTAATTAGGAACTAAATATTACATTTATAGANTCTCCAAATCATTCCTAAAGGAAATCACAGGGTCATGGAGAAAACTCATTAAGCTTCCCTTTACCCGACTGGTTGGTGGTGGACCAGAGTCGATGGCAAGATGGAGCCTACATGGACCTGTTTGCCCGTAGCTGCCGAGGCTTGCCTGGAAATGGTGAGATGTAAGTGCAAGAAGTAGTGCAGAAGCTGGTGCTGTCTGAAAAAAACAACTAAAACGGTCACAGCCGTAACCTTTGTGCTAAAAATATCTCCCGTACTATGATTGTGAAACCTCATTTTCCTCACACTTACCTTTCCGTTAAATCACTGGTACAATAGTATGTATTTTCAGACAGCACCAGCTTCTTCACTACTTCTTGCACTTACATCTCACCATTTCCAGGCAAGCCTCGGCAGCTACGGGCAAACCGGTCCATGTAGGCTCCATCTTGCTATCGACTCTGGTCCACCCCCAACCAGTCGGGTAAAGGGAAGACTCGAGTCGGTTGCTTGCACCTGATCCTATACGCGAATCCCTTGATATACTGCCAGTAGCCAAGGCTGATACAAGGCTGTTGCTGCTGTCTGGGTTATCTTATGTAGGGCCTAAGCTAAGCTAAGCTAGGTCTTAGCGTAGTCCACAGCGACCCATTAGGATCTTTATTCTCCATTTTTTTATTCCCTATCATCAAAAAAAATCCTATTCATTAGATGAATTAAGCGTCTGAGTGAAAGCCTTCTAAGTCTTCTGATGCCGGGTATGCTGACCCAAGCAGACCCATCCTTACAGTATTGATTCATGGATCCCACATGTATTCCACATGCTCGAGAGCTGTCTTCTGTTGTCAGGCCTATTTTGTGGGACATGTGGTTCGTTCCATAATGCCCAGTTTGCGTACTAGTAATTGCTTGGGCATAAGTACCTTTTATTTCCGCTTAATGAGTTTTCTCCATGACCCTGTGTTTCCCTTTAGGAATGATTTGGAGATGCTTATCTTATATCGTTGGAGCTTTCCCATTCAGCACTGTGCTTCTTGGATATGGCCATATTATGGCCATGAGGTATGCCGTTAGATAAAGGTAAGTATCAGTTCTGACCCAATAGGTATCGCCTCTGCTCTGACCCTAGTTTCACTAGACTGTCGGCTCTCCCATTGCATTTGATCCGTGTATATCCAGGTATCCCACATCAGGGACACTTTGATGCCTTCCGAGTTTGTTCATCTTTACGATTGAATCTAGAATAATTCTAGACTCAACCTTCACTGAGGCGATGGCTTTTTGTTTGAGTGCTGCCTGGCTGTGGATCAGGATGTAAATATTGCGTTTTTTACACCCCTGTTCTTTAGTGCACACATAATATTATAGCGTAGAATTCAGCTTGAAACACTGTAGCAAACCTCCTTAAGCATTTACTATGTTCGAAGTGTTTACAGTAGACTCCCGTTCCCGTTCCCAATGCCATCTTTGCACGCGCAGACTTGCTATGCAGATGCGCCAGTGAGTGCTAATCTGTGCGACATGTGTCACCCTCTGATGCTTGGCACCCGGGGCGCCCCCCCCCCCCCCTACGCCGCTACTGCAACTTTGAGCTGTCAGTAAACCAGATTAGGCTGTTCTGTTGGGATTTTGGTCCTCTTTTCTAGTCGTCCCTTGTTCAAGATCTATCCACTTACTATTAGATAAATCCAAGGGGTTCGCGTATAGGATTAGTTGCAAGCAACCGACTCAGTCTTCCCTTTACCCGACTGGTTGGTGGTGGACCAGAGCCGATAGCAAGTTGGAGCCTACATGGACCGGTTTGCCCGTAGCTGCCGAGGCTTGCCTGGAAATGGTGAGATGTAAGTGCAAGTTTTCCTCACACTTACCTTTCCGTTAAATCACTGGTACAATAATATGTAGAAATAAAAGTGTTAATTAAAATAATAATAATCATTAAGACGTTTAGACAAATTAAAGTTCTTTATTTAGTGCTTCCTTCTTATGATATTTTCAATATTAAAATGTATTTAAGCTATTTTCAACCTTATGTCTCACACATAGAGTTCAAAATCAATTGACGAAAAAATACAAATTATGGTAGATTGATGTGCCAGCAACTCTAAATAAATTCTAAAATAATAATCCTTGCTTGCTTATGAACCAAATAGTATGAATTCATGGATAAAATAAATATTTTTTTCCGATGCGCAATAAAATTCGCCCGCTGTGTCCTGAAGAAAAAATTTTTTTAACCTACTTTTTGCGGAAAAAGTACCATACAATGTTATATTTTTATAATCCTGATAAATGTAGCTTTCAGGTCATATTTTTTTTTATTAGATTATCTCCAGTGGTTTAAAAGTAAACGACGTTTATTTAAAAAAATACTTTTTGGTTTTTGTGAATTTTACTCAATATTTCTAATTTTTTGTATGAAAAGGCAAAAAGTTTGTTCTAGAAATGAATTCGCCATCCTTTAATTATCCGAAAATGATACCACACTTGCCCCAATACCCATAGTTTTGAAGATATGGGGCTTAAAGTGAAGCGCGGCGGAAGGAAACTTGCCCCCCCTCCCCCTGCTACCACAGGGGGGGCTCCCGATGTCTACCGACGGAAATCTACTCAGGAGCACCCAAAGAACCACTGTTGCAAAAATGAGCCTTCTATACCAAAGTGGAGGGGTTCTTGCACTAAATTCCCTACTATGGATGATTAATCAATGTTTGCTAAAACTTTTTGTAAATTGGATGGGTTTGCTTGCTCTTGATTGCGATCTCACCTAAGGGGTATATGATTTATGATAGCGCTAAATTGCGCAGAAGCTTATTCACGTTCGTCTTGAAGGTCATTTAAATTTCCAAATATGGAGAACCAAGAATTTTTCTCATCAGATGATGTAGCAAATATAGCGGGCGCATAAAAGACAAGAAATTACGGAGAGTAGAGCTGTCCTAATATTTTAGTATTTACTTTTTATCTACTTTAACACGGCCTGATTCCATACTATGTCACTGCTTATGACCCTCGTGTGTATTAAAATGCATGTTACCAGGTCAATGACTAGGTAGGATTAAGTTTCCTCTCGGATATTAATATTGGTCTTTGGTAAAGTGGAAATTCTTTATAACTACCTATTACAGCTGCTACAAAGCTAGTTTCCCTAACCTTTAATATTACACAATGTAATGGTGTGATTATCTTATAGCAAGAGGAAAAAATCAGTAGAAGGAACGTTGTAAATTGTAAATTGGTTAAAATTTAAATTGATAAACAAGGAAACGAGAAAGTTGAAGTTACAGTTATTTATAGGTGAAATGACGTTTGTGCAAATACATAATTGAAATTTGAGGGTATTAATGTGCTACCAGAAAGCTACACTTCATATTGCATTTATTCTCGTTTGATAGAAATGTTGAAAGAAAATGCTCTGACAAGGTCAAACTAATCTTGGGTATTGCGCTAGTGTTGAAGGTGAACCTGATTATTTACCATCATGTGATAGAAAAAGCAATTCTGAAACGGGCACGATGTGGGCAACAAGACTAGAAATTAGCTTTGACGATAGAACCAGTTATTTCAGAGGCATCGCTATTTTGCCAGAGCAGGCCTCAACCTCGCCTCCGTAATTCATTGCCAACTGTTCGAGCTATCAAGGTTTACCGGTCTGTATATTACGCGAGCCCTACTTAATCGTAGTTCTAAGCACCGTCGTCATCGACGCTTCTCGGTCACAAAATCAGCTCCTCTAACCAAAGTCACGATGTCCTCATTAAATATTATCTTGTAAATGAAGCAATACAATTTTATGAATTTTATTTACTTACTGTCAAGTTTTCAAATAAAAATACTCGGACATTTTGGATCTTTCACTTTACAGATGCTACAGAACTCAAACATTTACGCTCAATTTATTTTTCCTGTTGTTTAAAGCAAAAAAGCGATTGACACTAAAATTCTCACAAAGCTACCGCACCGGTTAAACGACTCAAATGGAGAGGACATAATATGCAGACAGTAAACAAAAGCAATTATTTGCATATTTAATTGTACACCAACCGAGAAGTTTTCAGCACGATTGTTTTCATAATTGGAAACAACACGAAAAAGGCTTCGAACGATTACCATAATTAAGGCATTATTATTATTGGTCCCATGAGTTCCGTGACGTGTTTCGCGTTTATGATGGCAGAGCCAATGAAGTGTTCAAACATGTAAAACGGTTCTTGTAATTATTGTATTTTTCGGTGGTTCGTGATTTTAAGTTATTGATGTGCGACTGTAAAGAATAATGATGAGCTTAGTAACTTTTTAAAGTTTAGAAGAGATCGATGAACGATATCGCTCGCTCACACAACAATTATTAGGGAGCATGGTTCTCGAGTGGCGACCACGCAGTGGTGGAAGACTATAAAGACGTGGACCTTCTCCGACTCTGAAGGTGTGGCAATTATTGTATAATCAGGATAAAATAGGCAGCTTCTCTGAAGCCTATAAAGTTTGACCGCCCGTGACAATCAAGCATTTAAAAGTGAAGGTTCAGTTATTAGTTTACAATTAGAATCAGATTAACAACAAAGTGTTGAAACTCGTAACAAATTCAACGTTAACGTAAGATCCAAGTTTGGTATCGATTTTATTTCCATGGTTGGCTTCCACTTCGTATAACCATTGACACTCCCTAAAGTCTAACATGAATCAAATGAGCATAAGGTTTTTTTTAATAAAAAGTACGTTATTATTTTTCTCACTAAACCCAGTTGTTTTCTCAATACACTTAACCCTTAAATTGTTTTTGTCCGTTTTAAAGGACATGTCAAATAATTGCTTACAGAATCGAAATTAAAGCAATTTATCGACTTTCAAGGGATATTTTATAAAAAGCATGATATTTTATGTGAAACACGGGGCTGTAGTTCAATAAAAAGACGCGAATTTTAAAAATAAAGACAGTTGAATAAATGCAACAGCAATGTCAAGTTTTCACTCTTGATAAATGAGGAGGTTAGGAACAGAAAGTGACATTTACACTTTTTAATTATATGAATAAATTAAGAAAATAAATATTTTTGTTGAACTTTATGTGTTTTGTTTTTTTTTGTTTTTAATATTATGGGTTAATATNGGTTCAATGAGTGCCAATTTAAGGGTTAAGTTGGTAGTTAAATTAAGTGCAAATTTCCTTAATCGAATAACACATTTAATACACCGGCGTAGGCGCGATTGTGATGTAGGTAGCTCATGCAATTGAGAATGTTACTAGATATGCAAAATCACTTGAAACCTATGTTACAGTTAGGCTTTTACATTTACAAATACATTAGTTTTTATTTCATTCAAAAATACCCAGTAGTTATGATTTTATAGGCATTCAAAGTTCGCTTAAATATTGAGTCCCGCCGACGGTCACGTGACCCTGCGTGACGTACATTCACAGTGTCCGCTCACTAGAAAACGGATAAAAACATACTTAAATATATTTTTTTGTAAATACAAACTTATTATACATATTAACACCCAGACCCATCACAGAAATTAAAATTGAACCAAACCCAAACTTGATGCGATTATGTCGTTTTATTGCGAATTACCTTCCAGCTCCATCATCAGACCCTGATTACTATAAAGAATTGAAGTACTCGTTAATACAAAACGAACGAGCCCAAACTCGATGGATTTAAGTCGTTTTATTATGGAGTTCCTATGGCCACCTTCCAGCTCCATCATCAGATCAGCTCCATGTCATCATAATATTGCATGATTTAAGTCGTTTTATTATAGAGTTCCTATGGCCACCTTCCAGCTCCATCATCAGATCAGCTCCATGTCATCATAATATTGCATGGTCATCCAAATCACATGTGTTTGCGAAATTTCAGCTTAATCGGTTGCCTGGAAGTGGGTCTTAATTCAGCTTGCAAGATTCCACCCATACAAATATGAGCCAGTCACTGTAATATGACGTCACACGCATAAAATGGCGGGCCGGCCGCCGCCCGCACTTTTAAAATTCAATATCTTGGAAACTAATTGACGTATCGAAATAATTCTTTCACGTGTATTTTTTATTTTTAACAGAGAATACAGAAAGCTAAAAAACAAAATTAGTGAACATTCTTCATTATGTCAAACAGAGACGGCATTAGCACGATACTGCTATAAAACAGCAATTATAGTGAAAAACAATAGAACTGTCATTGTGCAACTTGTAACACTGAATCCGGCCCGCTTATCGTGATATTTTTCAGAATTAATTACAGTTTACAGTAGGTATGTGTTACTATTTTGCAGTATGCTGAAATGCCTACTCTAATGTTTGAGGAAAATATCTAGAGTACCTATTTTGAATATTTTAATAGGTTAGTCATAAATGTAAGTGATATAAACAATAATTTAGATTTTGAAATTGTTTATTCTTTACTACAATAATCCTGCTAACAAGATTGCATAATTTAAGTTTAATAAACAGTAAAGTTACAGTGCGGAATGCGGAATACATAACCAAGAAAAATTCACTGAAGTACAATTGCACGGCAGGAAGTCCGGCCCAGCTTTTGCTGGTGTGCATTAGATATAGGGTCATTCCATGACAAATGTTACTGAGGGTGAAAAACTAAATATGTTCTTTTCGCATTAAATCTGATGAATTTTGAAAGTAAACATTCCAAATTATAATGTGCAACAAAAAAAAACTGAAAGAAACAAGTAATTTTTAAGTTATTAGTCTTCAAAGTCTATACTTAAGTCAACTGTCTGAATGATCATTTTCTCTCTAATTTATTGGTAATACGATTTAAAAAAAACTATCAATCTGTGAAACGTTTTGCCACTATATGATTTGAGGGTATTTATCATAGTATTGGTAGATAGCGTCATAGTCCCAAAAAAATTGATAATCATCAAGTTTTAAGTGTGTTTTCTTGTTACTTCGGCGATGTAACACCCGAAACAGAAAAACAGGTATTTGTTTTATTATTGTACTTTACACATGGATTAGAGTAACAATATTTGGTAAAAGTAAGGTCATGGTAGTAATGATTTCAAATACTAACTAATATCTGAGTATGATACTAATTTAGTATGTTTCTTTCTTGATTAAAAACTGTAACACCCGAAACGTTTCGGGTATTACATTTTTATTTCTATGTCGATAATGTGTGTATATTGCTTGGAGAAGTGAAAAAGTATTACTGTGAGGCTCCTTTGACCTCCCACTAGCGCTGGCATCGGAAAAGGAGTCATATTTCTCAATTTAAGACTTTTTTGAAATGTCGACTTAACACTAAAATTAAGGTACTGCTAAAAAGTGTCGATGTTTGACATTTCCAATAAATATCGTAATTAGAAATTAAAGTAATGCTATTTCAAGCCAAAAACAATAGAAAAAGCTATATTCTGAGGAAAATTTAAACTTGAACTTTGTATATTTTTTAAAAAAAGCTGCTTCGTAATTTCAAACCAGAATTCGCTCTATTTGTGTTTATTTGTTGTACTCCTTATTTTGAAGTACCTAGAAACTAATAAAACACCGATTTTATCGATAAAACGCGTTGAATTTTCGTACTCGTAACACCCGAAACAGAACCATTGTAACACCCGAAACAAAGAAAAAATTTATAAAAAAATAGTAAAACGTTTTATTTAACAGTTATTGTATGTTACATGGTTTGTAAATTTCATACTTTAGAAGTCCTGTAAGTTTTAGGTATGATTTCTTAAGAAAATTCGCTAAATTTCGAGTAAATGCAGCAACAGTCAGAACATAGAGGCAAAATCTCGTAACGCCCGAAACGCACACTTTTCGACTCATATTTTCGTTATCCTACATTCTAAGCTGTACAAACTTTATTATTTAGATAAAACAACTAAAAACGGACAGATTAAGGCACTAATATTATTAAAATACTATTTCAAAATACATGAAATTGTTGAATATGTGTGTACGAACGTAACACCCGAAACGATGGAATGACCCTATAATAAACACTACAATGACGGCAAAAAATACTGAAGTGAAAATACCCAACGATTATCGAGTGCAAGGACGATGTAAGTCAAACAAATCGAATACAATGAATCGCTTTAGCACCTGCTGCTGAATTGAATCGATTGTTTACTAAACTAAATGACAGAACATTAACATATTTCGTTGGTATTATTCTCAAACTCTATTTCAAGAATAAACTGCTCAACAAGCTCTTCAACTGATGCGGGACCACCGGTGGTTACAGACTTTACTTTCTTCTATTGTGTATGTTATGTTATTAAAGTATGAAGAGATCCAGATGTAATATATGCAAGAAAAAATACTAAATTAAGGAAAAGTTACTAGTTAAATTAAATTAATATTGAATGTATTAAAACCTGACCAATTAAAAAGTCTAAATCTTCAAGTTATTCCTACTCGTATTACAACCCAATGCTGCAACTAAGTTTATCGTATTAGACTTTGTTTTGTTGAGGAAGGGCACGCTCTATTAATTGCATACGGACGTCGATCAGTAGCTTAGAAACTTGATAATAACGGAATACTGTTGCGTCAATGCGTACCGTGGGTAATCCCAACGCAGCGCGGAAGTATCAGGAGACCTTTTTCCTTGTTATGTAAAAGTATTATGCGATCTGCTGCACCTCATAAAAGAAACGCTAACCGCTTACTGTGAAATTGCCACAGCACAGACCGCAAACCATAACGTCTTCGAGGAACTGCAGCCCAATTAAGACAATGAACCAAAGTATACTAGAAAGTAAGCTATAACATTAAGGTGAGTATAGACTAGAAAATTTACTTGTAACAGAACAACGAGTCGCTCTCAGGGTGACAGTTAAACTCGACCTCCATGAAAGGGGTTATACTAGAGATCATAAGCAACAAATTATGTCCAGGAAGAGGTCGAGTGTCCTTGTCACCCTGTAACTACATATGTGGTATGTAGTGCATCACCCTTTCACGGACCAAATGTACATAAGAATGCTTTGGAAACTGAGATTTTACGTGTATTGTACCATTCGTAAGAACGTTAAATTATATGGAAATACACGAGAAAATGCTCTTGTGTATATCTATCCATAGAATTTCCACCGTGTGGTCAGTAAAGTAACCCTAATCTGCAGGAAGTCATCGATCAGCTCATAATAAATCATGCTTCTAACGTTTTCCGAAGTGGGTTACAATAATCTGACGTAGGTCTTTTAGAAGCCATTCATTACAACGTAAATTGGCTATTGGTATAAGTTACATGAGATTGAAACAACTTTATGAAATGGCTCCCTAATACTGTGTGCTAGGTTCTAAGTTGTAATTTATATGACCCGCTTTCATTACTAGAATAACTAGCGTTGTTTCGCACGCAGGGTTTTTTGTTTTACGACAAAACATTTTGTAGGTTATTATTCTACATATTAAAACAATAAAATTTGTATTGGCTCGTTGATGTAATTCGTGTAATTCGAGAGAATCGAGTGACATTTGAGGTGAAAAATATTGACATAAGAAAAAACGAAAAAAATAAAAATATTCTTGCTGGCCAGTGCGCGCAGCCAAGGAGGCGGCCGTTGCGGCCGCAACATGCCCCCCGCGTTGAAGGGAAGGCTAGGTACGTTGCCGAGTCTTCAAATGGAATTCAGGAAAGATGATGCCTCTTGTGATGTTATTCGTCGTCTGGTAGAGGACATATCTTGCAAGCAGCTCGTCGAACGATTCCTTCGGCAGTTCTGACGTCGGCCACTCGACTGATCCCATCGGGTCCTGGGTAGAGTTTCGTGATGCGACCCAGTTTCCATTTGAGTGGCGGGAGATTTTCTTCCTTCAGAAGAACGAGTTTATTTAGGTCCAACGTTGGTTTGTTCGTGGTCCATTTGTGGCGTTGTTGTAGATCTCGCAGGTATTCGTGGTGCCAACGCCGCCAGAAGTGTTGACGGAGGGCCTCAATACGTGCGTAACGGGTCAGTCGGTCCAAATTGTCCTGATGATACGTGTGAGATGGAATCGTTGTGAATGATCGGCCTATGAGGAAATGACCGGGTGTAAGAGGTTGGAGATCTTTAGGGTCGGATGACAATGGTGACAATGGTCTCGAGTTTAATATTGCTTCGATTTGCGATAGCAAAGTACTTAGCTCTTCGAATGTCAGATGTGAACGGAACACAATTCGATTCAAGTGATGTCTCGCGAATTTGACAGCAGCAGCGGCTTCGTACAGACCACCGAAGTGGGGCGCGTATGCTGGGGCAAAATGGAACGCGATACCCTCAGTTGCCATAGCGTCAGAGACACTGTCAGTGGTATGTTGCTGCTTAAGGAGTCGTTTTAGTTCGTTACATTGTCATGCTCCTACTTTTTAGTTCGTTACAAAGTTAAGCCCATTATCCGAGTAGATGTTTACAGGTTTACCCCGGCGCTACATAAACAGTCTTAAGGCCATGAGGAATGACTCCGTGGTATGATCGGTGACTGCTTCTAAGTGGATTGATATATTCGATTGATCGTGCTAAGTTTCAGCCACAGATTGGTTAATTGAAACGTACGTATTGAAGCTAATAAATGTTGTGGTCGTGAGATAATATTCGTGTTGAAATAGAAGTTTTGTGAACGAGTGAGTGGACTGTATAATAATTATCGGATGTTTTTAGTTTTCGAGTCTACCGTCGACAAGTAAAATTCGGTTGTCATCGAGAAACGGTAATAATTTTACGTGAGCTTTTGGATGAAAGCTTTTGAATTATTCTATAACATAGTAATATCGAGTATACGAGACGATTAAACTTGACTTAGTCGAACTAATGAATGTAAAGATTGTTCAAGTTTGATTACTGGCAAAGCCCTGTGAGTTTGATACGAGTGTTTTTACGATTATAAATATGAAACGGTAAATATGTATACGCGATTATTCGATTCAGTTTCGTGTATTCGATTCGAGTCGTCGTTCGAGTTGCTTAAAATTATTTAGAGTCGTGTCGTACGAGTCTAAAGTCGAATATTAACAGCACGCCTGCCTATATTATCACGAGATGATTGAGTCACATGCTTGAGTTCTGTAAGTGATGGTGTGGTAGTCAGAAAAGTGCACGTAAAGTTGTTCGTTTTAACATTCGAGATAGATCCGGATACCAGCCAGCCTAATTTTGTCTCAATTAATTGGAGATTAGAACCGGGGGCGACTGGGATTCGGTTAGATTGGATTAAGGTCCAGAAGAGATCCGCGCCTATGAGTATGTCTATCTCTGACGGCTGTGTAAAGCTTGGATCTGCTAGAACCACACCTGAAGGCAAGTTCATATTGACCCGGATGGGTTGACTTGGTATTGAACCTACGATACGGGGAATGACAAGACACGATAATGTGGAACTAAAATCTGTTACCTGTGATTGAACTGTGACTGTACATTGGCGATTAATAACTTGTGCGTTACCGCTGATGCCTTGTATCGTGTTTGAGACTTGACGTGATTGAATACCTAACTTCTCGCACAAGCTTTCCGTGATAAGCGAGCACTGGCTGCCTGAGTCCAAGAGCGCCTTAACGAGTACGCTTTTATTGTTATGCATTATACGTACTGAGGCTGTTGACAATAAAACTTGATCAAGGGTCGTGTTTTCGATTTTCATTACAGCCTGAGCATTGGTCGTAGTTTCTGGTTCCACGTGAAGATGCGAATTATGTTTTTCGTTACAATATTTACAGCCTCGCGAGCGACACATGGAAACAGTATGACCTGGCCGGAGGCAATTTTTGCAAAGACTTAATTTTTCTACAAACGTTGCGCGTTCATGTACAGACGAATCTAAAAATGTTTTGCAAAAATATATTGGATGCGCATCTTGACAGACAGGGCATTTAGAGTAAGGACGATCGCTAGTATTATTTTTGGTTGTCGTTAACGAAAGCACTTGCTTAGGCTGGAAATTACGAGTAGGTTTTAACGATTGCGATTGTTTAGAGGACATAGTCTCGAGTAAGTCAGCTCTATCACGCAAGAAATTGGTAAATTGTTCGAGAGTAGGAACTGTGTTACTAGACCGATCCTCTTCCCACTGACGCGATGTGGTAGAGTCAAGTTTCGATGACACTAGATAAATTATCACTGTATCCCAACTAGGGCATGTAATATCGGAAGGTTTTCAATTCCGATATTGGATTCCGATATTAGATCTCAATATCGGAATTCCGATATTAATATCGGAATTGAGTTCATGTACTATAAAATTAATATTTAGTTATATTCGTAAGAATTCTGGATTGTTTACAATATAATGAGTTTAATTAATAAAATCTTTAATTTGGTACAAAACAGCACTTCATAAAATTGAAGTATTTTAAAACCATTTTTACGTTATGGGTATCCATTGCATTTGGTTTTTTATGTGACAAGAGGCAAACGAGCAGACGGATTACCTGATAATGAATGGTTACTGATAATGAGCCTATATTGACTAGCATATAATTAGTGTTTTTGAAAATCACCGGTATCAAACAAACTTTTACTCCTTCATTATATTACCTACCCTGTTTTATGTTTGCGGAACGAATTTTAGAGTCATTCAAATCACGTGTTACAAAAATTGTAGAGAGTGGTAAAAAACTTGAATATGCTTGTAATTTGTTCCTTTTTGATTATCGATGAACTCACAAAACCACGAGCCATCATCATCATCATGTCAGCCATAGGAAGTCCACTGCTGAACACAGGCTCCGATGCTGATTTTCACAATGGCCGGTTGGTGGCGGCCTGCATCCAGCGCCTTCCTGCTACCTTTATGAGGTCGTCAGTCGACCTTGTGGTTATGAGTCTTACGCTGCGCATTCCGGTACGTGGCCTCCACTTCAGAACCTTGCTGCCTCATCGTCCGTCTGTTTTGCGTACTAAGGCAGAACCGTTAGAAGACCTTATCACAATGCTCGAAGATCTTAATCGAGTTTCCCAACAGGTAGGCCTTCGGATGAATATGGAAAAAACGAAACTTATGTCGAATGTCCATGTTGCTCCTTACCCAGTTTTTTTTTTAATTTTTAAAAGATTGTTGACAAGTAAGTATGTCTATCTCGGACAAACGATCAGCTAGGTAGTTAGATGAATTTGGAAAAGAGGTAAATCGTCGAATAATTAGTGTGTGTTACCAGTGATGATATACGGCTCGAAAACGTGGCCTTTGAATATAGGGCACAACGTGCTATGGAGAGGGATAAACTTGGTGTTTCTTTACGAGATCTTATCAGAAATGAGGAGCTCCGTTAACTAACTAAGGTCGCTGACATAGCCCGACGGATTAGCAAGCAGAAGTGGCAATGGGCAGGACTGACGATCCATAGTCCAGTAAAATTAATGTTTGAAAGGGAGTTGAGATGTCGTTCTTTGTTGACCAAGTACCTATGGCAAATGCTAAAATTGATTTAGAACAAGTTAAATTTACCATAAATAGTAAAGATATTAAAATATTTGCAGTGGAACAAAAAGTGATGGTGAGAGACATGAGAAAATCATTGGTATTTGCTAATCATGTACTTTGGGCTTTGTGGCAGGTTGTGGCGAGTTTAAACGCTTTGTTTAAAGTCTCAACTAAAACTTTTATCTGATTCCGATATTACGATATTGGGTCGCTCAATATCGGAATTGAAATATCGGATCTCGCAGTCCGAGATTCCGATATTACGAGATTCCGAGATTCCGATATTCATGCCCTAATCCCAACTATCAACTGGTTCGCCTAACGATTTTAAAGCTGCGAGATTTTTCGTCATACAATCGAGTAATTGTCTGATACTACAATACGATTCATTTGCAATATTATCAATTGAGAAAAGGGACTTCACGTGATTATGTATTAGTAATCTTTTATTATGGTATCGATCGTTCAAGAGCTGCCAAGCTACAGCATAGTTTTGAGCCGAAAACTCAAGACTTTGCAGCAAAATGGCAGCGCTGCCTTGCAATGAGTTTCGCAAATAATGGTACTTCGTGATCAATGGTAATTTGTGGTTGCCATGCACCAATGAGGCAAAAGTATCTCGGTATTCTATCCACTTATCGTAGCTACCATCAAAACACGGCAGTGATATTGTTGGCAGCTTAAGACCCTGTATGTGAACACCATTATGACCGTTACTAGACTGTGCCTCCTCGAACGCGCTATCAGCAAACAAACGCTTACCAATTGACAGTGCCTCTGCGTACGTACCCTCGAAGGCGTCGCGCTCGTCCAAATGTTTCTCCAACTGATCTACGTCTGTAAATTCGATTTGACATTGAATTTCATTGAAAGATTCATAAAGGTCTTTTATAGAATCGAATTGAAATTGAATTGTTTTCACATCTGACTCGACGATGCAAGATTCGTCCTTTATTTTGTTATAGAATCGTGTGAGTTTGGCTTTAATTACGCCGCGCTTACTCACGAGTTCGCTTAATTTCGCGGGCATGATGAAATTATTAAAAATACGAGAAAAATAATACGATTATGATAATGAAAAATGAATGATAGTCGGTACGTTACGTGTACGAGGCCCGTCCGTCGCGTTTCGTTGCTGCGAAGGCCGGGCTTCTGAAGACACGACGAGAAGTCTTCAGAAATTACGTGTATCGAGGTCGCTGGGTATCGCTTCTTCTTCAGTTCGAAAGTATTGGTATCCGGCTCGTGTAGGCCAAAAAACATGTAGGTTATTATTCTACATATTAAAACAATAAAATTTGTATTGGCTCGTTGATGTAATTCGTGTAATTCGAGAGAATCGAGTGACATTTGAGGTGAAAAATATTGACATAAGAAAAAACGAAAAAAATAAAAATATTCTTGCTGGCCAGTGCGCGCAGCCAAGGAGGCGGCCGTTGCGGCCGCAACACATTTATATACAGGTCATGGCATGGCTGTACAACACTGAGGTATTAAGTACACTTATGTTTTGTAACGGAGCGTATTATTACCATTAGATTAGAAAAATGCGGTGATTTTTCCAGCAATTTTCATTCCTTGCTTGTTACTCTTGTTGGTTTTGCAACAATGACGGCAAATGATGACAGCGTTTGTTTATGAATGACGATCCTAATACAATGCTTTGATAGAGTCGGATATGCTTAAATAGTAGATGGATAAAAAAACTCCTACACACCTGATTTACACCTAAATATAGCTACCTACATTAACACTAAGAGAAAACTACCAGCACTTGGCCCAATTCCAACCATCTGAGACATTACATAGCTAATTTAAGTGTCGTTACTAAACAAATTAATTGATTTGATTGTAATTGTTGACATTCGAGAAGGGTTACATTCTTTATTGTCTTTGAGTTTTAAGATTAGTCATGATATATTTTAGATCGGTTCCGCAGTAAACAAGGTTTAGTTAGATTAGAGTGGAATCATTAGTTAAATAATCAATTTGTGTCCTACAATTTATTTAATGTACATAGAGTATTGTCAAGAGTCATAGATCGGTGAATAACCGTCGAGTGACGATATTCAATAGGTGTAAATTCAACTCGAATGCTAGCATACTCGTAGCAGGGCGGATACCTACGTCAATCATCGAGTCAACATCCATTAAGATTTTAATGGGTTTTTAACGACTTAGCGCAGCGAATCCCTTTATCGATTATAATAGCAATGTAAGGATAGAAAAAAAAGTAAAATATGAGGTACCTATTTCTCTTACTGAATACTAGTAAATAATCTGATCAGTACATGCCAATAATTAAATAGTTTGAATTTCACTGTAAATTTTTTGGAGTTCAATCGCTCTGATTTTACTTTTGTGATGTCTCCTAAGTTGATTACTCATTAGGAGTCCATTTAATTGCTTTGATATATTAAAAAACAATTAAGATGTGTTTGACCGTTATATTTATAATCAACTAGCTTTCCGCCCGCGGCTTCGCCCGCGTGGAATTTTGTCTGTCACAGAAAAACTTTATCGCGCGCGTCCCTGTTTCAAAAACCGGGATAAAAACTATCCTATGTTCTTTCCCGGGACTCAAACTATCTCTATGCCAAATTTCATCAAAATCGGTTGCGAGGTTTAAGCGGGAAAGCGTAACAGACAGACAGACAGACAGACAGACAGACAGACAGACAGACAGACAGACAGAGTTACTTTCGCATTTATAATATTAGTTGGGATTAGGTCAAGTTATCTCACACTAAGACGATAACATTGCGATGTTAAGTAATATTATTAAAGATGAAACTCATTAAGTGTTATCAAATATTACAATGTATTGGCAACATCCCGGAGGTCATATTATGCTAAATACATTAAATGGTAATGAAATCGATATTGAGTGGGGTCAAATTAACCTTATTGACCATTACACCCACTGGGGATACAAGGTAATGCGCCTACGGACTATAGACAGACCATATTCACGAGAAACCGCTTGTTGCATCAATCAATCATCTCGGAACTTGTATCAGTTAGTTGCGCTAAAATGAGAAATACCGCAATGTTCGGCGATTCAAAATCAATCCATTACAAAGATGATCTATAAAAAGTGACGCTTAATTATAACTTTAAAAATAACACTTCCACTTTTGATCATACGAAATAATAGTCATCCACGTCATCATCGTAAATACTACATTATTATTAGTAAGTTTAAAAAAGAGGACAGTTATCAAGTTATATTGCGGTTTGATATAATTATGCAGAGTGGCACGGTGCCGTTATCTATTCGCTTTCTTTTCTGCGCGCACGCATGGGAGAAATTCGAGCGCGCGAACGCGAATGTGTCAGGCCGCCAGATGATGCCGGAACATTGTGATTTAGTATTCATGACACATTGCGCCGCTTTATCCAATCGCATATTTTTATTTGCCGGAGATAAGGAAACTCGCGCCACTTATCAGATGCTGATAACAGACTAGCGAACGCGAACGTCACGCGTCGTTATAATGAAATGTTACATCGACACCATTCATTACAACGGATCTACGGTGTATTGAGACTTTGCGGTCGAATAGGTTTGCGCACTGAGGTTCGAGACAATGAGAACGGCAATAAGAAGATAGTATCCAAGTTAATAGCTTAGGAGCCTTATTGTCCCAGTGACAGACGAGGCAAGGCACGAGCCGAAATGAGGTCCCATGTGATGAGGCAGTAAACCGCTCCTGTCTCACAGCAGGCGCATACGAATTGCCATCGTATTCGAGTATGCTTCGCTTTTATCGCCAATAAATTACTAATGAATACTATACGGCGATATTCAGATACGATATCGACACTAAAACAATGGTGTAAGTGAAGCCGAAAGTTCCACACGATAACATTGTTGAAGTTAGTCGCATTGTTAGAAGAAATACTTTGTCTTGGTGTGTTAAAATCTGTGCGAGTAAAATTGTCTTATGATGAGATAGCAGTTAAGCGTAGAGTCGATGTACAGTGCAATTCAAGGCTTGTAGTCGAACTTTGCCGGACGGCGCGAGGTGCTTTGAAATGTTTAAACAAGCCAGGTGTAGCAGGAAGTGAGCGGCTAGTCGAGATCTCTCGTGGCCTCGGCACGATTCGTACAGTCAGGTGCAAAAAATGTCATTTAGCAGACCTTATTGTAATGCACCCGTACCAGCCACTGCTTAGGACAACCTAGTAACGGATCTTGAATGTGGTCTGTACCTATCAGAATTACTTGGCGTAATTTTAGGCATTCAAAATTGCGAAGGCCCGCTTATCGTGCTCTCCGAAGCGCGGAGTAGGTTAGTCAAATTTCACTAAGCGGTCACGCATTTGGTTGAACGCGTTGATTGTCTGGAGACCCAAACCAAAAGTGTTATGTTTTCGGCTTCAACTATACTTGTAAGCGTACAACTACGAGGTCTGTAGTACTCACGCGCCCCGCGGGCGAAAACAGAAACTAGCCCCTGTCCGCAAGACGCATTGTGCGCTTTTATAACCGGATGCTGGGGCTGGGGTGACCTTCAGACGCTGAGGACTTCAAACTAGTTCCGACTTTACAATGGACGCCAATACAAAGATCGCGGACGGCATTATGCTCTACAACCCTGATTGTATTGATCTTAGATAAAACCGGAATAAGTTAGCTTTTTGTATCATTTGGGCAAGCTAACAACCGGTATTGGTTCTTTATTGTGACAGATAAATGTGCAGCAAATAGCCTCAATAGGTCTATTTATTTAGATATGTATTTTGCCTTGTGTTTGTTATTTATTAACCTATTTCCTTAAAAAACGGAATGTTACCACAACTTGATTCAATGTACTGACTGTATTTCTCAATCTTTACGTTATTTATTTAGTTTGTATAATTAAGCGTCACAAAATCAAAATGTTTAACACCTTCGCTGCCAGCTTAAAAATGGCACTGTTCCGTTCGGGCCATGGGGGACAATGATGGGCGACACTTTAACTTTCCGTTCGGGCCGCGTCGGACAATGATGACCGCGAG
This sequence comes from Ostrinia furnacalis, assembly GCF_004193835.3. Taxonomy (NCBI): domain Eukaryota; kingdom Metazoa; phylum Arthropoda; class Insecta; order Lepidoptera; family Crambidae; genus Ostrinia; species Ostrinia furnacalis. Next base: position 157,605 of record NW_021132089.1, on the reverse strand, counting down.
TCAGACCTATGTTTAAACCTCTGTATTGAGCCGATGGACAGCATTTCTTCAATAATTCTCATATAAGCTGACCCGCGCGGCTCCCAAGATTAGTGTACGTCACTTGGTTCTCAGGTAAAGCTCGGACTTAGAAAAAAAAATGTGGATAACGGTAGCGCAATGAAACATGGTAATTATACAATGCATTTTTGCAAATTTATCCACTTTTTAGCAAGATAATAACGGTTTATTAATTAAAACATATTGTTTACTTATTTTATATAATTTATAATATGCAGGACAATAAAAAAAAATCACTTTCATTGTTGAACAACCACTTTGTATGAAGGGTTGGTACAGGTACTAAGTTCTTTGTACAGCTACAAAACTTATGCCATTTAAAACCGTATTAGTGGCATAAATTATTGTACTTATTAGATGCTTACACCTAGCAGGATTGTCGAGAAAAATAGATTTGTTTAATGTGTGAAAAAACATTTTTTCTCTTATCGATACTCTATTCTAGAACTTTTTTTATTATTCATGTAGGTCAAATTATTGGCATGTTAAATCAGCTATGTCATTATAATTATTTTTAATTTTAAGTATATTTTTAAATATTATTTGTAGATATACTGACAATTCAATATTGTTTTGAAAAAAGAACCGATCGAAAGTGAGTGATGGATGAAATATTCAAAATACAGTCAAACAATTTCTAAAACGTCAAGTCGCAAAAATTGGATTAATAACTCAGTTGTTAGTAGCACCTTCCTGTAAACTTCATAATTATATGGCTGTCCAACGAGGCAAAAATGGGAACTAATAGTTCAGTATTGATAGTAGCGCCTTCCTGACAATGCCATAGCTGGGACGGCTCAGTTTTGGACAACTTTCATACGAATTATTGATAAATTCAATTTTTTAAATAAAATTTAAACCTTTTTTAATTAAAACAATTTGAAAAAAATCACTTTTAGCGTTCCTTTTACGGTATGATCGATTTATTTATTATTATTTTTAATGACTATTTAAGACTTATCCTGCTAGTTTCGTTTCTCATTTTATACCTTATAATATTCCTATTTATGCGTAATATAATATATCAAAAACCTACCAATGTACAACTCTTTATTTTTTTGGTTATTCTCCTTTTTTTTTTGGATGCGAGCGGGGATGGTCGACAACATGACCGCGCGGCCCTACGGAACGGATTTTCGAATTTTCGCTAGCTGGGGCCATGGGGGTCAATGATGTCCGACGCTTAATAATTCGATGTAGAGACTCCAAAACAACTATATGTTAATAAAATCCTTTATTTATGTTTATAATGTAACGATTTAACAAAAAAAAACAATCGACGAAAATTGAAAAAAATTGAAATTTTTACTTGGCCTGGTAGGAAAGTGCAGTGTCGGACAACATTGACCGCGTTAGCGTTCAATGTGTTAAGATTTTTATAAAATTGACGTCAATTCTTTGGGATTGGGAATTATCCCAAGAATGCACACTACCAATATATCAATTCACGACAGATTACTGTATGTTTACAGCGTCGAAAGCAAAGCCAATAAACGATTTTCCAGAGTGGCGGCGTAATGGCGGCCATTCGAGCAATCGACTGCAAACAGAAACTGAAACGTGAGGAAAACATTAACGAAGTGTTTACAATGTTCCTATTAAAGTTAGAACACGGACTAATGATAATGTGAAACACTCACACTTATTACTGCAAAAGATTGTCTCGTCTTTTTAAATCGCGTTTGAAAGTTGAAAGAACTTTGCAGAATTTGATAGGCTTACGAAGAAAATGCAAAATAATATCAAACTGAGATAAAAGGCTGCAGGTTTAAGAACTATTTTAATGTAGAGCTCTATGAATAAATTGAAGAATATGAATCTTTCTATAACAGGAATTCAATACTGACATAGCGTGGGTGCAGTAAAACAAACTCTACTAATCCTACACACTAGAGCTTATCACGAGTTCGATATAAGTGCGGCTGCACATGCAAATAGGATTGGCTTATGAGGTTTTTGCACTCACTCTTCTAAAACAACTGTTTATATGTAAATGATCCAAGCACACTACTGTTTTCGTCAATAATTGGATTGGTTGGATCCAATCGTTATTGTCTTTTACTTTAATTTGGTTTGTTCTTTGTTGACGGCTCCAGGTACTTCAAGGTTGTGAGCCTCGGAGCGAAAACAAATTGATTATAAATTGTCGAAGCTTGTTTATAGCAGTATTCAATAAAAGTTTTATTAGTTCGCCTCGTCTAGCGTCACTACTTGTCAAAGGCCTTCATCGACTATTCAGCTAGTTAATATCATATTCATATAACCCAGCCAATTTCGCCAATTTAAACGCCTGAAATATTGTAATGTTTTCGCACTGCTTACCAACTATGTCAGTAACATGTAGTTACATACATACGTCTACAATTTACATATTCTATGTCGAGCGAGTGGGCGTTTCATTTTGAGTGAGACGTCTTCAACTAGCGTGACATTAATTAGGATAAGTGGTTTAGGTGGTTCATTAGTGGTGAACTAACAAGACCACAAGTATTATTACAATACAAAGGAGAAGAAATAGGAAGATAATTATTTATATTTGGATATCGTTAACCTTTGAGATTCATTCATTGAACTGATTCAAATACTTTCTCGTACTTTCATTTTTCTTTAATAACCGAGCATTGATGATGTAACATTGTTTATCTAATCGCCAATAATTGTCAATTAAAAACCCAATTAAAAAGACTAAATAACCAACAAAGGAACAAAAAATAATGGAAAACATCATCAATGCGATGTAATAAAGATGCGATTACTTAATGACTACACACATCTTAAAAATTCTAACAAACAAAAGAATAATGAAACTAATTGTACTCCGTATGAAATGTTCTGTCCATTCAATTAAATCTTAAAATCTGTCTAGCATTTAATTGGCGCTCTACATTGGTTTGATCCCAAACATAGTCAATGTCAGACACTTGGCGCCCCGCAATTTCACAGCAGACCCATACCAATAAACGCACCAAGATCATGGCTACTCTAATAGGTGTCAATTACAAACAATGGTTGCGAATTGAAGCCATCGATATAAACTTGACATTACCAGTTCGAATCAGACTAATACTTCTATTTATTACACTCACTGAAAGGATACCTTACTAAATAGGCAAAATCCCGTGATTGGTAGTGTTCTCTACATTCGGCTAATAATGAAAGAAGCAGTGTGACGAAGTTAAATAGATAATTCAGACTTTGATAGAGCACGGAAGAAAAAGACAACAGAAAACCTTTGAAGGTTTTTCTAAAGATTTTAAAGACTTTTTCAAAAGAAATTGATGTGGTTTGTGCCTGACCTCCTTAATAGAATAGTATTGTCGTGTCGCCACCCGGACATGGCTTCGACACGCCAGTGTGCAGTGCATCGATTGACTTTGGCCATGCACCATGATTGCCGTTCACTTTGTTGTCATGAATATTCCATCAGTAGAATTAGCGGTAATGGTACTGATTTTCAGTACCCTTTTTCAAAGCCCTTACAGACTGCAGCGAAGCAATAGAATTAGAAAGATAAAATATTTGAAGTACTTTATAAAGTTATCCATAACTTTAATGTCTAAAGTTCCAATTAAACGTTTTTGTTAGCATCAAGCAACAGCACTTTAATTGAACGAACACCTATAATTATAACTTTTAGTTCTGACAGTTTCAGTATTCTGCCTTGTTATTAAACAGATCCATGACCGAATGAACTCGGACGTCTGTTGAAAACCAACTTCTCAATGTCAATCGGTTTTTATAACCAATACATATGTGTACGTAGTTACACACGACAAAGAAACAAAGGATTACGAAATAACAATAGGTCCAATTATAGCAAAACCTTTGGTAACTTGGCTGGTTCGTAGAAACAACTAGCATGTTTTGCTCCCGGTCACGAGTGACCTAGCAGCTCATATGAAAAACTCAATGGTCAAACGTTTGGGGCAAAGGAGCCTATATTTAAAATATGATTTATTGAACACGAAGGGTATTCAATTCACTATTCATCATGTGAAGTGAATGCAGAAAATAGCCTTTCCCACAATGCCGCCGTCTATTTTTGCATGGCGGTTCAGTCGAGATCGACCCGGCTAGATGTAGACCACGGCTGTTTGCGTCAATAGGCGAGTGGATTGTTTACCAACCCAAGATGGCAGTTAAACAAAGTTACCTAGGTTTAGTTTTTGTGAGGTTACAAGTTTTGGAATGTAAGTCACTCATTAGCATATACATAGTAGGTAATATTGTCAAACAATGACTAGAACGGCAATTGCAAAAAATAACAAAAGAGTTAGTATTCGTCTGTCGTACTGATGGATTCTATGAAGGTAGAACACAACGCTTTATTGTTCTACGGCGTCTAGGGAGTCGCTTGCGGAAATTGCTTTGGGCATGCGGCAGATGAAGCACGTGATTTAAATATTTCGATATCAACATTAAACTTTCTTATTGCATTTTAATGAATCATGTCGCGGGTTAACCATGATTCATGCAAGTGGGTCGAGTCGTCAGGATAACAAGGTAAAATTACAGGTCTTCACATTTTTTTTGCTACAGAAATTTTTACCGCAATGATTTATTCCATTCTCTCAAAACGATATTGATAAAGTAGCGCTAGCTTAGCAAAGATGTTGAGTTTGCGAAGGTACATGATTAGCAGAGACAAGCGAGATAGATGCGTGATAATTAGCGCTTCAGTCAGCGCGCAATTAGCACGGTACCAACCAACCTGTTGTTGCAAAACAAACTGAGTATCAACGCTTCTAAAACCAACACAATCTTTGCTGTTACGTTTACTGAATAAATACGAGATGCTGTAGTGTTATTAGCGGTTTAAAGGTTACAAAAATGAAGTCAATTCTCTGATTGTGCTTTCACTACAAGTGATGTGAGTCATCGCCGTGTTTGACTTCCCCAGCTTTCTTAACATAGTATCCGGTTTTAAATTGTTTCCGCGACTAAAAGCTTTTCAAGAGTTTGTGTTGTGTCCGCTGTCATGGATGTATTATTTCAATATCATTTGTTATCTTGCATGTTATCTGTCAAAAATAGATCAGTTTATTTATAGTAGTATTATGTACGAATATTTACTTCTTGACGGTTTCTTTCCAAGATACCTATCTAATTGTTTTGTAAATTGCGAAATATACTTCCCAGGGTATTGTCTTGATGCGCGTGACCTGCTTGTTGTGAGCTGTAGCATTATGGCATTCAAACTAAAATGATTCGTTTTTTAATTTCACGGATTTAGGTGCTTCAAACATTTCCTCCTCATTATCTTTGAGTTCAAGGAAACTTTTGCGATTGAAATTCAACGTCCTATTTTTTATGAAACTTTCAATATTTCTATACTGTTGCTGTTTGTATATAAATACAGCAGTCAGCAGAGGAAGTAGACAATTCATTAATCAGATTAAACGAAGCAATGGTCATTGACGCCGGTGCATCGCAGCGGTCGTGGGCACGATTCACGCTTTGCGACTAATCGGACGATTGTGTTGGACTTCATATGGTATCCAAGTAGGGTTACCAGATGAAAAAATCGAAAGTCCGGAGAAAAACCCGATTTTCATGGAAAAATCCTGAGATTTAGTTGCAATTTGAGAATTTTCTCTGAAACGTACTGAGCCATTTCAAAAAGTTACATTTTTATTGTTTTACACACTGTGGATTACAGGGGATAAATAAGTGAAAATCAACACTTATTTATCCTCAGTAATCCGCAGATAAAAACAATAAAAATGTGACTTGTTGTGCAAAATTACTTCAAGTAGAGAGATATTCAATATTGATGAGATTTATTTACTTTGTTTAACTTTTATTTATTTATTTATTTCCACACACATTTACACTATCTTCACAGATTTTTCTTTTTAATTAAAGAAATCTTAAAAATGTAGGCAATGTCACCTATTTCTTAGCAATTCCAAAAAATCCTGAGATTCATAAAATCCGGCCGCAATCCTGAGAAGAGTCCGAAAATCCTGAAATCCCAGGACAAATCCTGAGATATGGTAACCCTATATCCAAGTCAACATTTTAAAGTGGAGATACCCCTACTTTTGTTATTACCTCTATTTAAACTTCAACGATTTCCCATAACTAAGCAGGACAAAACATTATATATTATCTAGAGCTGCTGCCGTATTACACGATCCTTGAAGTATAAATTAAACAAAACAATGTGAAATGAAACGAAACTACAGCTTATACGATAAGGTAATTTATTGCGTCATTTATAATTCAAAAAGGTTGCAATAAAAACGCTATCACATTAACAATTGATTTTATAGGTCAAATAAATAAACACATACTTATTCTTTCTGAATGTTTGATTCTTATATGAAAACAGTTAATTAGACCTACGAAAGATCTCGTAAAAACTAGTAACATTAAGTACCAGCTTTACTCGTTCTAACCTTTTATTAACTGGTCAAAAGCGGGTCACAACCATTCACAACTGTGAAAGTAAACGGCTACGCAATTCGTAATTCTCTCGTGGGATAGTTCATAGAATTAGCGACCTACACCGCTAGTGTACACTATTGTACGTGGCCCCTTCAATGCGATGGCCGAAACATGGTGTGTTTCGTGGGTAAACCACTTTTGTAAAACACTGCTAAATGCCAATGTCCTTACTCTGCTGGCGGCTTAAGGTCACACTGCCAAGGCCAGTGTGAAGCACGCAATTAGTGGGCTCATTAGTTTGGCTTCACACCCCTACCATCTCATTAATACAATAGCAAATTAAATAAAACTTGGCAATAATGCAGATTTTGCTTAAAATAAAAAGCGAGCTGTTTTTTTTAATTTAATTAAAATCTGCTGGTTCAAAGTTAAGGTCTAACTTGAAAGGAATGACTGAACAAGAACGACAACTGCTGAACGGATATAATAATACTCTCGTCACGTCATCCTTTCCTTAGGATATACCTAGTCAAACATATTACAGAAAATTTCTCTACACTTTTTCTGCAGTGAAGTAAAAAATTCAGTTCGCCATGATGTGCAGTCAAACAAATTGTATTTCAGCTACATGATAAGAATATACCCAGTATGTAGAAATCAGTAAAGGATGGGAGTGTCAAGTTTCCACCTTCATTTAGTCATCATGGGGCAAGATGACTAAAGGTAAACGGTCACAAAGTGTCGCGGCTAATCCTAAGCTTATGGTTTGGCGTGGTGCCACCGCTTCGCCTCGACATTCTGCCATAGTACAATCCACCAGCTCGTAAACTACACTGATCCGTGGGCGATTCTAAAATCGTCCGCACCTATCGACCTATATACTTAGATTAATAAAACCTAGATGGATAGTCTTCATACAAACGCTTCGTCAAGAGTGAGGCAAAAATCTTATGTCATTAGTGTCAATTTTGTTGGGGAATGTAGACAGTGAAGGCGATTTTCCCGAAAGTAGGGAAATTTTTAATACGTTTTTAATTATTTTATAACTAACAAAAACAAAACGCATCATGTACTTACTTATTTATTGAATTCAAAGTACCTACCTAATTACAATAAGATAAATCGACTGAAAAGTCTCGATTTCATAAAAAAGGAAGTGTATTTGTACGGACCGTTAGAAATCAAATTTTATCAGTTATTTTCATTGATAATGGAGAAAACACTTATAATTTCATCATGACTATACACCATTACTTGAATATTAAATAACTTGCAAAAAAAATTAACCTCTAAGCAAGTAATTCCTTAGTAAAATTGTTAGTCTTTACCTGTTTGAGTAACATTTTCACCCGTCTTGACAAAATCCGCCATAACTGTTTTTTTAAGAGTTTCCTATTGTAAATTTTAAATCTACTGTACATTGATCTCGGAGCCATCTACTTAGTAAATTCAAATCTAACTAGAGTGATTCAAAGTCAGCACCTGACAATATTATTCTTAAAGCGGGCAATCACTACCAGTGGGCAATCACTCTCTGGTTTACCCTATATATTATTTGTTTATTTACATCAACAAAGTAAAATATAGTTTTTCATCACGTTATGTTGGTTGGATGAGATCTCTCCCAATCAAACGTAATCGGAGGCAGTAATAGCAATGCGATAGGACGATAATGTTTAAGAATATACATTTTATCATACACAGGTATTTTGCTGAAAGTTATTTCATTTAGAATTACGGGCATTTTCTTTGCCGCGTAGCGTCGCATGTTACGTTGTTTGTACAACTGCCAGGTATGTAAACCAAATTCAGCAAACCATAGTTAGTATTAATTTCTCAATGTTATCAGAATATTCTCTTTTGTTATTTGCCGACCTAAGAAGATACTTAATTTAGGATCTGAGTCAAGTATGAATAAAAACTTAAGATTGTATTTGAGTATTTCTCAAAAAAAATGTACATTTTGAAAAAAAAAAGTGTGCTTTGAAACAGTTCAAAAGTTTTATATTTATAAATCATCACACAAAAAAAACACACACACAATTTTGAAGGTTGAATATTAATCTTTAAGATAACGAAGAATTGTAGCTATAATCCTACTTATTACCAAATATTTAGCTATTTTAAAAATAGTCCTTTTTTACCTTTCATACAAAAACCTGTTTGCCACCCTAGCTTTTTCACGTGTTTTTGTTTCATAAAATGCGATACGTAACTAAATTATTGTAAATTTCTTTGTATTATCGTTCTACAGTAATCACAGTTTCTGTATCAAATTGATTTTCTATAGGGTGTCATAATGAATTGGCAATTTAAAGCAAAAAAACAAAATGAGTCGCTCTCATTTACTATTTCGTTATTTACTCTTTAGTTACGATTTATTTCTACTTTCCCATGGTTTCTGAACAATTCCGTATTTATTTTACACGGACAACAATAGCTGCACTCTGAATGGCTGTTGGCCTGACGTCTCCGCCATAACATCTATCGCGAAAATTAGTGAAAACGTGTGTGTTTTGTGGGATTACTTTTTCGTAACAGGCAGTAAAATCAGCGATTTTATATAGAACGGTAAGTCTTCATTTAACCATTTTTTGTAATACGTGTGGTACGAACATTTAGTAAGCTTTTATATTTGCTGTAACAAATTTTATCAAAAAAATACTTGTTTCTGATCTCATTTTGTCTAATATTTCGTTACGTTTTTTACGAATTTCGTTACGTTACGAAAAAGTACAACATAATGCTGAGTGTATACTGTTATTACCTGACTAAGCATAGTAATATTCACTACTTAATTTATTTCAAAAAATATAGAGCGTCAATAACAAACGGATTGGATACTATCTGCTTTACAGAAGTGCCACCAGCAAAAAATAATCAAATCATTTAGATTACGTTTTTATGTGATTACTTCTTTTGTTTTTTTAGGAATGCCGCCAAAAACCAATGCCAAAAAGCAAAAAGCTTACAGAGAACGACTCAAAATGGATAAACATGATGGAACAAAAATAATTTTATTAAAATAGTATGAATGATTACTCCCTTATTTTATTTCTAACCCCTTAATATTACCCCGTATTTGGGTGCATACTTACAAATATTTCGAATTGAATAAATTTAGAGCATTCACAATATTTCGCCAATGTATAACAAGCCTTATGGCCTTACTATTTCGTTACTAACGTTTCGTTACGTACATTTTTTTTGAGAAATACTCATTTTTTTTACATAAAATATTCCAATAATTTATTAATATGACTAATTATTATGAATGTTAGCTGTGCTGAATCGATTATTTTTTCGATAATTATTAACTGCATATGTGTGGGATGCTTCGTACCTACTTCGTACAAACTACGCACCTACAAGATAATTTATTTAGAATGTGAATGATAAAATATCCTTAGTCATTAAAATATGTTTTGACATGAAAAAAACGACTGTAAATGGCTTTTTGACGGTAAGATTACTCTCAACTATGTCTATAAGTATTAACATGTTTATTATTATATATTTTATCGATAACATACTGAACAAGTCTATCCTCGGTCACTTCCAGGGAATTCCCGTTTAATGAGTAATCAACTGATTGGTATGTTGGCCTTGGCATGGGAAACAATCACACCACTATACATAGTAACAGTTAAAAATACAAAGAATCTGAAGATTCAAGTTCGCACAGAAGTATTGATTTCAGTCACGGGTTCGAATCCAGCAAGCCAGCGGTTTATCTAAATAAATCACAAAATATTATTTATTAATATCATTTAATGCATAATAGCTATTCTACTTCCTAAGTACCTAAATAACCAATCGCGAATTGTATTTAATAAGGTAACTTTTATAGAGACCTTCCTATCCTAGTCGGACAAATCTTGAGACCTTCATCTGCCATATAAAGATTTTATGACGGCCATCAGCGTTGATAAAACTACATTATTTCTGTAAATATAAGGCCAGATTGTGGTTTGTTCATGATTTGTTAAAACGGAATAACTAAATTGCATCGTACGTCTATTCCAGGAAAAACATTGACAAACTTATTTAATGAATAGTGTTTAAATTGTTTTTTTTTTTAATCTATTATCTACTCGCGATGTTACCTTAAACTAGAATTATTATAATCATTGGTACAATAAATCTACATTAAATCGTGTATTTAATGACATTGGACTAAATGCCATAACTAAGTCAGAGTAATAAATAAATGCAGTATTGTGGTGATGTAATAAAGGTTATTGAGCATAATTAATAATTGATTTAGAATCGTAATCTGTCATGTTTGTATCTCCATATCTCCATTTTGCGTTTTAGCAAAATTTATGCATGAAACCATTTACGGAAGTTAATCTCTGCTGCTCATTCATCTGAAACGACATCCCATTACGCCATAGTCACGAAGATAAGATGTTTATTCATCAGATAAAAAAATAATTAGGATATCAGCGTCAGGTCGGGCGCCTACAATATTATTTATTATCACATTGTTTAGGGGCATTTTCTAAGTTCTCAAAATTAGTATAGTCTTCTTAGGTATTGAAAATAACAATTATGTGTGAATGAGAAGCTGTCTACAGATTAGATGTATCTCGAGCCTAACTAATTAAAATTAATGCGCACGTTGCTAGTTCGAGTTTTTCGCAATTTTGCTGATTATGTGGAAATCAAGCTTTTTTTCTTAGTTTCAAATACTTATATGTACTATAATTTTGCTGCAATACATATTACATAATAAAATGATTATACAATAATAAACAACAGGATAATAATATCATTTCCCATTGATTTGGAAAAGCCAATGCACTGCTGGCTGCCATGGTGTTAGTTGTTAGTGTAATGTTTATAGCCATTTTTTTATGCAACTAACGGAACAAAGGATGTATTCACATAGCCACTGCTGGGCCACTTGCACGTGTTACACCAGCCTTTGTTTTATAAAAATGTCACACGCCTTCACGACTCACGATCTTTTCGGTCATATTGAAATGCCGCACGCCCTGCATAAGGCACGTGGCAATGTGAATATACCTTTAGGCTGTTCCAGATTTTGTATAGATGGTCATCCATTACTCTATCATCTCCTTACGTTTGACACGCTCTTTACGGGAAATCCTGGATATAGCTTTAGGTCTCTGTCACACTACTAGCGTTGTTTGATCAGGTAACCATGTAAGAAGCCTCTATCAAATGATAAATTAGTAAATACTATGATAATTTGAGACCGCAATCGGAACGCAGCATTTTGGTCAATCAATGGCTTCAAAAGAAGACTCCCGGGGAGTCCCTGATTTTTTATTGTTACATGAACCTTGAAATTGCTGAACACGCCATAAAGTTTGTTTTCATTACAGTGCGTGATACATCGCGATTTTAATTTATGGGAGCGTGACTTCAAAATAAGATCAGAAAACTTTTATCATCAGGTTTTAACGAACGAGCATGATGCGACATTAAACATTATGTAATTGCAAATATTTTAACTTTCTAAATTGTATACGAATTAGAATTAGAAACAAATTCTTAAATAATTTATTTATACAATGAAAGAACCTCGTAGATACGACTAAGAGCAATTAATCGGAAGGTTGTGTTCCACATATTTGTTCTTCCATTATTTCAGTGAGAGAATATGGATATTTTGTAAACATTAATTTTGTTATCTAGTATACTATCAGTAGACAACTTGTCATGTCGCATGGCCGTAACACTGACACGGGCGGGACCTTGACCAGTGACCCATAAAGCCCACCGTCCAGCGAGCCCCGCCCGCCTCGTTCAAAATTCATGAGCAGTAATCACTCCACATTTCTAAAGTAACTCCGTGAATGATGCCTTTGATTTCCCTTTGACCAAACGGCTGAAGTGTTGTGTTACTTATTGTCCTTTCACGCCAGGATACAACAACAAGTTACAAATAGGGACAAAAAAAGGTTGACCAATAAAGAAAATTTACCGACAGCAATTTCAAATTAATCTGAATTATGATTCAAAACTAAATTATGCGAAAAAACATGTTTAACTCTGGGCCCCAATTACGCTAATTTTGTATTGGAGACGTTAAAAATTAGCGTAATCGGGGCTCTGGATATCGATCATCGTTTCGCTTTTGGTAGAGCCGCTGCCGCGCTGAAGTGTCCAGATTATGATAAGGATTGAGAACTATAATGCTGATTAGGGCTTAGTGCTCTTTCAAATAAGGCGTTTTGAGCAGGACTTCAGCCGTGCGTTTGCAAGACCGTACACTAACTTTTGATACTGAACTGTAATTTTTCTGTTCCAACGCAGCTATCAGAAAATTGTCCTTTTTCTGTTTGCTGTTCTGCGTCAGTTGTCCATAATTGGACAACTGACGTACTTTTGAGCCGGACATCATATTTGAAAGATCCATTATGTTACGGAAAGGGGTTAGTTGAACCACACCTTCATTAAAATTTGGCTAGGCTGCGACCCACGGGCCGGTAGGAAAGCGCCTAAAGTTCGAGGACACACATGGGCCGGCATGACCTCGAAATAATTCGAGGAACATCGATCAATCTGCACCTGCACTACTTGAATATTTCCATTCAATTTCCGAGGCTCATATTTACTTTACGTGCTCACGGAGGTGGAGGGCCGAAATCGATTGTTAAGACGCACGTGGCAGTAACGTGAAATATTCAATCAAATCGGACAGTAAAACCCTTTTAATGATTCACACATAATACAAACACTTCAGGAAATAGTGGTTATGGGTCCCTTAACGCACATTGGTGCTAACGTTGAGTTTGCGTGCTGGCTTTCATGAATTATTGTGACTCTCAAGCGGCTGTGGGAATCCAGTTAGTGGAGTAAACATCATGAAAACTTTAGCGACCAGCGTGCCGTGCAAAGCGGCTTATTCAGTAGGTGTGCCGCGGCCGCGAAATAACTTATAACTACGTCTGAGCAAACAATGTCTCGCTTGTTAGATATTTACGAAAGAACAAAGCCACATACCACACAGAATGTTCATTTCAATTTAAAATAAAATTTAGATAATTAAAACAGGTAACGCTTGTGATCGTGACTTACCTACTAATAAATAAATCTGCTTGATACCTACCAATGGAAGAAAGCGCGTGCATTTACTGGAATTAGATATTATTGCTGGTTGGTAGGCTTCCAAGACCGTACACTAACGTGCAACTAACCCACCAGTGAAAACAATAAAGAGTGAGATGTTTGCTAGCCATAACTTTTCTTTTTGACCGTAAAGTTCTCTTTCGTAGCCACACCTACGGCCATAAGATTTGATGACATGCTTGGGGATGTAGGTTAGGTACTTATTATATTTTGGTATAAAGTAATATTAGTCCTGTGGTGAAGAACATTATGAATAACTAGCTTTCCGCCCGCGGCTTCGCCCGCGTGGAATTTTGTCTGTCACCGAAAATCTTTATCGCGCGCGTGTCCGTTTCAAAAACCGGGATAAAAACTATCCTATGTCCTTTCCCGGGACTCAAACTATCTCTATGCCAAACATGAAAATCGGTTCAGTGGTTTAGGCGTGAAAGAGAGACAGACAGACGAGAGTTACTTTCGCATTTATAATATTTATAGATTAGCCTACTTTATTTATAACGAGCGCGATATAAAGATAATGAAACTTATAGGTAAGATAGAAAAAGCTTGTAAAAAAGGGTTTCTTCTTGGGGGATAAAAAATTTATGTGACAATCGAATTTTGCGCGGGCGGAGTCACGGATCTAAGCAAGTCACATAATAAAATAAAAAGTACCGAAAATGTATGCTCTATAGATGCTAAGAACAGATTTTACGAAACTCCAGCCCTAAAAGGCTGGCGACACACTTGACGGAAATGACGTCGCGGGTTTTCCGCCAATTCAAGCTATTGCTATTCCGCGACGGCTTTTCCGTCAAGTGTGGCAAAGGCCTAAGGGAGTAAAACGGGGTCCACGCGTACGAAGTCGCGGGAGAGCCGCTAATACTGGATAAAATTGATCTAGAAACGTATGAAGCTTTGAAGTTTCAATTTGTGTAGGTAGGTACCTACTCTTTGCTATTAATATTATGTAGGTACCTACTACCAATTACATTTGATTTATGGAACAAGCAGTATTATCACATTCCTACGTCACATTCAATTCTATAACATTACTAGCGGCCGCCCGCGACTTCGTACGCGTGGATCCCGTTTTATCCCCTTTAAATTTTTCCTGAATTTTCTTTACTATAAACCTCACGGAGCCCGAGACCTTTCCAACGAATGCAAAACCGTGGAAATCGGTTCGTGCGTTCTGGAGTTATAGCGTCAGGGAGGAAAACCTGACTTATTTTTATATAGTAGATAACTTTTTTATTTAAGATTTATTTTAAAACAAATGTAAAATAGCAGAAATTGAAATTATTTTTTTTGATTGAATTAAATTCATGAAGCACAATAAATGTAAAAGCAAATTCAAGTATAAAATTCCATTAAAACTAAATTAACCCACAAACATTTTGGTATGTTATTTATTTATTGTGGCAGAATTAAATTAATTATTTTTGGTAAATTAATCTTCATATTTATGTTGTGAGAGAAATAAATAAATTATTATTATTATTATTAATATTGGACTCTACTTTTAATTTATTATAATAATTGAGAACTCTTGAGAAATCTTATTACCATACCATAATAAAATAAAGTAGGTTTAATTATCTTGTCGAAAAATATGTAAACATGAATGCAATTCTTGACATTGTTTTGCAATAGCAGATTGCATCAATGAGGTTCTCTTATGTCATACATAAAATGCAATTTAGCTGCAAAATTAAATTTAAATTGAAAACTATTTTTTACAAAGTGTAAAATGCCATGTCATGTTCTCAAACAATTTGAATGGATTTAATTACTCATAGTAAGCATAGATTCAAGAAACCAAATGTGCTTGTTACTGTGGTTTGAAATGCCTCATGTTGTGTAAGTAATATGACTAGAAATAGGTAAGTAACGTCTAAATAATAAATTATTTTTTGTACTCACTTTTTATACACCCTGCAGAAAGAATTGTTTATTCTTTTGTCAGATAAGTGTCTCCTTCGGTCCTCAAACAAGTCCTTGATGGCCGTCACACCGAGCACAAACACCACGGGCAGCATGGCCACCTCCTTGCCGAACGCATTGATCGCCGGCACCCAGTTCAACAAAACTATAAATATAAAGTACACATTGGCAATCCTGTGAAATTGCTCGAACAAGTTCTTTGGTAAAAAGGACAACAGCGTGTATTTCGTAGTCCTGATTTTGTTATCACATCTCTGTCCGTTCGGGTGGTCCTTCAGGGGGGTCTTGTCAGGCACTAAGTGGTTGGGGATGACTACCAGATGTCTGGTGTCTATGGCCGGCTGCTGGCGCCGGATCATCCAGAAGAAGGCGCGGCGCCAGGGGCCCACTTCGGAGCTGCGGCGGATGGTGTATATGGAGTCGGAGCGCGACGCCTGCCGCGAGTGGTGCACGCGCACCGAGCCCGCGCGGGGCTGCGCGCTGGCCGGCGCGGGCTCGCGGTGCCCGGGCGGCAGGATGAAGTCCGTGCGGCTGCCCGCGCGGCTGTGGCCCGGGCCCGAGGCGGCGCGCGGCCCGCCCTCGCCGATCTGGCCGTGCGACAGCGCGCGCTGGTGCCCTCGCAGCGCCGACTTGAGAGGCCGCGCCGCCGCCGGATTCCCCGCGAGCATCGGAGTCCCCCCATGGCTTATCGACCTCGAGTGCCCCTTCGCCTTCGGAAATAGATACGTCTGCTCCGGTGCCCCTGGCAAACTTGGTACAGTCGAGGTGGTCTCGCCGCTTCCTTCTGTTGACATTTTTATTCATCTGAACAGAAATCGCTTCGCTTTTTCCTTTCATTTAAAACTACGATGATTCGCCACACGGTATGTTTTGATATGGTCGAGGGGAACGTGTAGGAAAACTGAAACATATGGTTTGAACTGTATGTCACCTGTTCACTATTTCACACATCACACACAATCATTCATTTTATCTTCGTCAGCACGAATCAGCATCTGAGTTTGAAGTTGGTTATGCTGATTCCACATGTTCAGATATGAGTTTTCGAATAAAAACAATGTTTAACCGCCACGGTGCAGACGAACGTCTACGTGCACGACATGTAACAAAACTATCGGAATGAAACTCAATCAAAAACAAGCAAAGTTGGCCGGCTGACACCGCTGACACTGACAGAAATCAAATGAAAGAAAGTCTGCCGCTGGCGGAGTCGCTGGCTGCGATGACAGATAAAATGTCAAAATTAGTGCTGCTCACTAGGTATATTGAGTGACCTACGCTACGGATTTATTTTTTCGGATACGGGTAGTGTAGGTGAAAATAACTTCGAAACCAAGAAGTTGTCCAAACTTCTATGAAATTTAGAATTTTTCAATAAATATGACCGATATCTCCGGATCCAGGTCTCCGGATTGCGTGTATTCTAGCCCTACACAATCAACAAAAACGTCATATGAGTAAGTCATCAACTAAAATTGCCTACAAAAAATTTTGAATATTGAGATGTTTATTTGAGATCTATGTTTATTGTTTATGAGATATCGTATAATAATTTATTTCATCGCATTGTGGGCAGCACTACTACCACAGAGTAAACTACTACATAGAAAATCAATCTGACCAACATGATAAAATTAATAATTGACCAAAAGCAAAGAATTTTGGCACAAGTACACTATGCGGAATATTGTCCCACCAAGTCGAAGCGCATACTGAAGTACGAGCGACCCACGGGTTAGGAAATGATGCATGTATTAGTAGAAAAATAAACAGAAGGACTTGCTTTAATTAATTCTTTATGAAAAGAAACTGAAAATTTATTTTATTTTATTTAATGAAATTTAAGGAAAGTATTGCCCTCTCCTTCGTTATCTTCTCAAAGTATTATTCAATGTTGTCTGTGGTATTTTTTTTTCGGTGTATTGGTATTTGGTAAAAAATAGTCGACGTCACCGTGGTATGGCGGACATATTTCTTCCGACATTTTGACATTTCTCTCCCGGTTAGTTCTAATTGGAATTGTAATTCTTCTTTGTGCTTCTCATCATGGATGAAGAATACGACGCAATTGTTTTAGGCACTGGCCTTAAAGAATGCATTCTCAGCGGAATGCTGTCGGTGTCTGGGAAGAAGATATTGCACATTGATCGTAACAAGTACTACGGCGGAGAATCTGCGTCAATTACCCCGTTAGAAGACTTGTTCGCAAAGTTCAACGCACCCCCGCCGGATGAGACCTATGGCAGAGGCCGCGACTGGAACGTGGACTTGATCCCGAAGTTTTTGATGGCTAATGGTTTGTTGGTAAAACTTCTTATCCATACGGGCGTCACCCGTTATTTGGAATTCAAGTCGGTGGAGGGTAGCTATGTCTACAAAGGTGGAAAGATTTCCAAAGTGCCAGTGGATCAGAAGGAGGCTCTGGCATCCGATCTTATGGGAATGTTCGAAAAGAGGCGTTTCCGCAACTTCCTTATCTATGTGCAGGACTTTCAGGAGGAAGACGTCAAGACCTGGAAGGATTTCGACCCTAGCACAGCCAACATGCAGTCGTTGTACGACAAGTTCGGCCTTGATAGAAATACCCAAGATTTCACTGGCCATGCTTTAGCATTGTATCTTGATGACACCTATTTGCAGCAGCCTGCTATACAAACCATTCGTCGTATAAAACTATACTCCGATTCTCTTGCCCGATATGGAAAGTCTCCATACCTCTACCCAATGTATGGTTTAGGTGAACTTCCTCAAGGTTTTGCCCGACTGTCTGCTATCTATGGGGGCACCTACATGTTGGACAAGCCGATTGATGAGATTGTGCTCGGGGAAGGCGGTAGAGTGATTGGTGTTCGCTCAGGCAACGAGATAGCCAAGTGTAAGCAAGTCTACTGTGACCCCAGCTATGTCCCTGATAGAGTGCGTAAGAAGGGCCAAGTCATTCGTTGCATTTGCTTACTAGATCATCCAATTTCCAATACCAAGGATGCTTTGTCCACTCAGATCATCATTCCGCAGAAGCAGGTTGGAAGAAACTCTGACATCTATGTGTCCCTGGTGTCCTACACACACCAGGTGGCTGCTAAGGGATGGTTCATTGCAATGGTTTCCACCACCGTTGAGACAAATGACCCTGAGAGTGAGATCAAGCCTGGCTTGGACGTCTTGGGGCCCATAAGGCAGAAGTTTATCTCGGTCACAGATTACTATGAGCCCACTGATAATGGAAGCCAGAGCCAGATATTCATATCTGAGTCATACGATGCTACAACTCATTTCGAGACCACTTGCCTAGATGTGCTTAAGATCTACAAGCGCGGCACCGATGAAGATTTTGATTTCTCCAAAGTGAAAGTAGAGTTGGGTGAAGAGGAGCAGTGAATGTGTCCTGTCAACTATGTATATTGCTTGTTAACTTTTAATTTTATTTACAAACTGTTCTGGCAACAATAAATTGTTCACTAGGGATTTTTGGGTACAGATTTTTTAAGAGCTTAGATGTATTGGCAGTAGATGATTGTGTATATGTGCAAATATTTTCATAGTAACAGTCCCAGTAAGATTATTTTTACCAAAAATATTTCAAAAATATAAGATATGATAATTATTTAAATAATTTTATTCATCATTTAAGATTGCTTTTATTATTTTAAGTATACAAAGCTGCTATAAAATGGTCTGCACAAGTGAAATGATAGATTTATTTGTATCAAATGATATGCATTCCATTGTGGTACATTATTTGATCCTGTAACCATATCATAATATGTGTAATAATGTCAAAATTATGAATGCTCATACCTATGTATATGTTTTGTGTAAGATCATGAATAAAGTTACAATAAATTAAAAACTGTGTTTTAATTTTGAGTCAGTATTATTTTATTTACACTTATGAATTTAAATAAATAAATATTTCATACAGTATGTAGGACTAGGTTCCATTGACTATAAGTTAAGGACATATTTCAATGAGTAGAGGTGGTCATTCCTGCACCCAATAAATATGTAGTCTCCATAGACTGCAGGGGATGAAAATGTTTCACTGGGTAAGGTATATTCTGCTAAAATGATGCCATTTTCCGAGTCAATCACGCATAGTTTTCCATTATTGGATGCCGCCAATATCAGCTTATCACTTAGGCCACAGGGGGTTGAGTACACAGGAGAGGTCAGTTGCGCCTTCCAATGCAAACTAGGCTGGAAGTTCTTTATGTTGATGCTGTACACTTTGTTGTCATGACATCCAAATACCATTTGCCATTTTAATTTGTCCACTTCTTTCACATATATTGATGAGAATATATTCCCTTTTGCTCCCTGATATTTCCATATCTGTAACAAATTGAAATTAATCATAAAAATAATTGCTTTCGACCTTAATGATAAGTAAATAAGGTTCAAAATATGGTGGTCACAAATATTGGACAGAGCTCTATCTAAAAGGTTTAAAAATGAACAAGGTTATGGGGATTAATTTTGAAGCAAGTTCTTTACAAGTACCTAATTCATTATAGATTGAGTTACGCGAAACATTTGCTGCACAAGTATAACAAGAGCTCACCTTGATGCCTTTTTCCACAGTCCTGCAGTGTATCTCTCCGTTGACTTCGGCGAACACGACGTACTTGTCGTTATCATATAGCACAGGGCTGGCGAACACCGGGCTGCCGAGGGAGCCGCGCCACGCCACTGCGTTGGTAGGCGTATGGATGCTCGCGCACACCCCTGACAGAGTGCCTAAGACTACATACTCCTTCTTCGCGAGGACCAGATCCGCAGATATCGCTTGATCAGTCACTTGGATAGTGTCTTTGATTTCTCCATTCTGAAACAATCAGTATACAATTAATGAGCTGAAGGTACGACAGCAAATCAAAGCATCCAAGTGTAATTGCTATGGGTGCTAGGTCATCATCATCATCATTTTCGCCACAGGACGTCCACTACTGAACCTCTAGGCCTCCAACAATGACTTCCACAACGCACGGTTAGTAGCGGCCTGTATCCAGCGCCTCCCTGCTACCTTTATCAGGTATCTAGGTATTTTGTAATAAATATCGATATACAAACAGTCTTTAAAAAAAGACTGTTTGTACGTAAACCGTAAACCCGTAAGAATTAATGTTACGACGCGCGCGCACGGGTCACTTTTGTCACCGTGAGAGAGTATGCCTCTCTTTTTCTCTTTGAAAAGGTGTAAAAGAAAGAGATATACTATCACGGATAATACTGCCACGGCGACAAAAAATTCACCCGTTCGCGCTCGCCTTTAGTCTCGTAACAATGTTTCCTGTGAATCAGATTCATTAAAGCTAGGTAATGCCTTTTTTAGCAGTCAAAGCACTACGCTTTGAAGTAATCATTACAATGCTAATGTAAATTGTCTGTCTTACATTTTTTGTGTAACAATTTTTTGTTTCCTAGTAAGTGCCATTAGCGCTCAGACAGACAACCGCAAGGTTTAACAACTATTAAAGTTAAGTAACTTGATTGAGTAGACGATGTTTTAAAGTACATAAGTGGTTATTCATTTTGTCTTCATTACTGGCATAAATAAAATCATTAATTTACCTAATAAAGATAACTTTCAGTTCCAAAAGGGAAAACGCCTGACGCAACTGAGTTGCAATTTATTTGTAAAATAGAATTTGACAGAATTCTAATCAGGAGTTTAGTAAAAGTAAGTTAAATATCAAAAAATCTTACCATCACATCAATACAGCGTATTTTACCGTCGTAAGAGGCGATATAAAGCAAACCATTACAGCAAGTGGCTTTACTTTTTATCATTGATTTTATATTGATTTTCCATATCTCCTTGCAGTTTTCAATTGCAAAACAAACTATGGTTCCGTCGTATGCGCCAACCATGCCACATGGCGTTGACATCGACTCCTCGTAATAACAGAAAACAGACGCCTCCACACGTGCTTTCAGCGTTATTAAACCTTGTAATATGCCAGATATGGCATCGATTACAACGATTTTCCCAGAATGACTGCCTACGATTGAGTACAAATTACTGTAAATAAAGAATTCAAATTAGTAATCATTTTTAAACGTAATCAAGTATGTTAGGGCGAAATTTCGATGGCGGGACTCGCTACCGCGATTAATTTCACAAGCAGCGCCATCTTTTGGGAGGCGAAGTAAAAGATTTTTATTTTAACTAGCGGAATAGGAAAATACATGACATTAATTTAATGAAATTGTACTTACAATCCTATTTGAAACAGTGTTGGGGAAGCATCAACACATTTGCCAGTGTCATATGTCCACAGGACTATAAATTCTACAGGATTGCTAGAGCTCTCATGGCTTATTTTCTTAAATGAATTATTATCTTGAATACTTTCCACAATCGATCTGGATCTTTTCATTTTTCTTTTAGGTTTGGTATCTTCTAAACACAACTCCTTTTGGGCTAACTGCATTATTTCATCAATAGTATTTTTCTGGGACATCAGATATGGTAAAATCAGTTTACCAAACTGAGGGCATGTCAAGGACAGCTTGTTGCACATTGAGACTGCCAGGAATGATGTGCCTCCAATCGAGAAAAAGTCTTTATGTTTAATTGCATCATATGTGAAGTTCCTGCTCATTACCACCTGCAGTTCCTTCAGTAAACTCACTTTCAGAGAATCTATTGTTTGAGGCACATTTATCACCTTTTCATACATTTTGGATAGGATCAGTTTAGAAATCTTCCCATGAGGGTTGGTAGGTAAATTATCCACCCTTACAATTTTATCAGGCCAATGTTTGTCATCAAGCTTGCATTTTAGAAAATCAGATAATTCTTGACTAGAAAGAGTTTCAGATGAAAAGTATACCACTAACAGCAAAGGTTTAGGGAGCCATACACAAGAGCATGTCTTGACTCTTGGGCACTGCATGATTGTAGATTCTATAAATTGTAAATTAATTTTGTGGCCAAATCTTTTGACAATATCATCTTTGCGACCCCTGTAATAAATAGTGCCATTTCTTACTTCTGCCAAATCTCCAGTGTCTAAAAATTTTAATGAGTTCTCTTCTTCATTTCCTTTAGACTTATTCAAAATTATACATTTTCTTGATTTGCTAACTGGAATAGGAAACAATAGGTGGTGAGTGAGAGGTCTCTGAGGTAATTGAAATGCAATTCATAATTTATATTCTTTATTAATTTACATACTTAATATTTTATTGTATTCATTATGTACTTAAAATTCATAAATAATCACTTACCTAATATTATTTTTCCAGTATCCTTATTTGCATTATTGTCATGCTCTATATGAATCTGTGTCTCTGAAAGGCAATTCCCTAGAGGGACTTCTCTATCTGTCAGTATCCTGCTAAGGTCCAGCTCGGCTGCACACGCCCAACAAGACATTTCAGTGACTCCATAAAGAGTGTATATCTTGGTTTTATTATTCCAATCTTTCAGTTCCTTCAAGCGTTTGATGCCATTCAGTGGTTCACCTCCAAGCGCTAATATTTTCAGAGTGGAATTAGCACTTAATATTTTATTTTTTATATCTGCATTTGAATGTTGGAAGAACTTTGATGGGGTTGTCTGCCAGAATGTTATGGAGTGGTTGCTGTTAGAAGGGAAAAGGATGTCAGGCTTCTCTGGTGCTATGAGGAGGGAGGCACCGTTCATACAGGCGAGCAGTATTTCAATCATAGACGGGTCAAAGGTGAGAGGTGTTGAGAAATATATTATATCCTGCGGCCCAATGTTGAAAAGTTTGGTCAAGTCATCTATGTTTGGCTGGATGCACTGTATGGGGACTTGGATGTGCTTGGGGTCGCCGGTGCTGCCGGATGTCATGGCAATGAAGGAGTGCTCTGGAACATGTCTGTTATTCGCTTGCGGCTCTAAGTCATAAAACTTTATCTCTAAATCAAAGACTGATACAATTTTATCTGGTTTTTTACTAAACAATTCTGATGAAGTACTAGCATCTTTTTCCTGGATTTTGATGAGGACATTAAACTTGACATCATTTGCGATATTTTCAATATCCTGTGATGGATCCAAAAACATGAATGTTGTGCAGCATTTGTGGGCCCTGAAACATTGTAAAAATGCAGGGATGTTAATAAGTATTACAACACTTTATTACTTAATTATAATGCTAGCGCAAAACGGACTTACGCAGCTATAACGCATGGTATTATGATATTCCTCTCCGATACTAATCCAATTATGCCTTTGTTACATTTCAGTTGTTGTAAGTTTTGTGATATGTACTCGCATACTCCATATAATTCCGAGTATGTGTAATTTTTATAGATGCCATTATCGTAGTGTCTCACGGCGATGCTGGAGGGGTTTTTAGCACAAGTTTGTACGAATACATCGTAATAACCACGCTTTAATTTCATTAGGACCTTTGGAACACAAATAAGTTATTGCACGATATAATCAATAGGAGATTATGAAGTATGACTTTTATTGCAAATTATTAGCTGCATAATATTGCAAATGATATCACTGCTGGCACTGCTGCTAAAATTATAAATTGTTAGAAGTTTTTATCCATTTAGCAGATTGACATGTTTGACACCCAAAATAATAAACAACAACGTATAAAATCGTTTTACTAAACTTATTACATTTATCACACTATCATGAAAATTAAATCAAACATAAAGAAAATTTTAACATAGCTGATATTTTCCCGTGTTTATTGCAAACTTAGGTATAATAAAATTAACGAAAAAGAACAGAACGCGATATATTTGACATATGTCAGAGATCTGTCAAAATTTTAAGTTTTTAAAGTTGGTAAAGATAATGGCTCTGGATATTAGTTATTGGGACGATTGACGAAATGAAAAACAAATAAAACAAATAAACATAAACAATCTAAGATTTTTGTTTATTTTTATAGTTAATGTTATCGTAAACTTAATAAAACAAATAAACACGGACTTCAAGTCCATAGGCTCAGTTCATCAGGCAGATATCTTAAGGCCTGCAGGGTTAATGTTACAAACAATTTAAATAAAATATTCTTGAAAAAAAGTTGTTTTTTAAATCCACACCGAGGAAGCTCTTGGACTGTATCTCACCTGATGGTATGTGACGATCAGGCCGAAGGTGGAAGCGTGCTTCACCCGGAATCCTCAACCACGGAGGAACTGGCTATCTTACCTCTGGCGGAACACAACAATGTTGTTAGCATTGTTAGTTTAGGTTTAGTTTCATGTCTCAGAAGGAAGTGGCGGAGAGGGAGCGGGAAGCATCACCTGACGCACTGGAGGCTCTATGACCTCCATCTGCCCCTTCCTAATAGGCCTTGGCCGTCAGATACAGGGGTGTCTGGTGGCGTCTAAAGAGGCCGTGACGGCGCAGCACGTGTCCTGCGTGCCACTCGCAGGAGATTGAAGGCATATTAATCGCCTTCCTTGGTTTGGGGCTGCGCACTAAGCGAGCCGAATGCCGAGCAGGGAACGCGGACGAATGCTTGAGGCAAAACGCCAATATGATGTCCCGCGTTCCCGACTCATATGGCTATCGAGGGCAACGTCAGGTTTTTAGTGGGTAGGACCTGTCCTTCTGGCAGGGAGAACCCCACATAACCCACTAACTGCCCCCGCGGCTGGTGGGTAGGTAAGTATGCAAATCAATGTATTTTCCTGACCATAAAAAAAAGAAAGGTAGTTTTTTATCGATGTATCAAACCACTATTTATTTGCCAACATGGAAGAGAACTCTATAGCTGTATCAGATGAAATAATTAAAATTTATTTAAATTACCTAATGTACCGACGAGTAATAATACGATCTCAGATGTATGTACCACCTACCTACATATCAAGTGCACTTTTTTGCACTATTATTATAATAGGATTACCCTTTACTTCTAATTTTGTAATATGCATAGTTTTCGTAGCGCTGATAATCCTTGCAGCGACTACGTAACTCTACCTACATATATTAGGAACGATTAAAGCATATTGCATCATCCACGTGTGCGGTGGCGGATGCCAAAAAAGATAACAGTAAAGTTAGACACAAAAAGTAAGGCTGGGTTGCACTACCTTACTTTAACGTTGAAAAACGCAAAAATCTGTCAAACTCCATTCAAAAAACACCGGTTATCGTTATAGTTACGGTCAAAGTTAGGTGGTGCAACTCAGCCTAAGTTTGGAACCAGTAATGTATTGTTAATTGGCCACGTCCAGCCGCCGCGAGCAGGCGACCTCATCAATCTTTCCTCGGTGCGTTAAAGCCTGATTTATTCTTACTCTACTTAATGTATTTATGGCTATATCTTGCACCAACTTGCCGCTTTTAACCCTTCATTTGGCAAGACACAAATTGTTTGATTTTTTCAATAAAATCTATTTAGACCTAATTGTTACTATCAAATAAAGTTAAGAAAAATAATAAAAAAAATATTTGGTTGGTATTTTCGCGAAAAACGATTGTTGCTTATTTACCACATTGCCAAATAGGGGTACTTAAATAAAACATTGAGATATATTATAGAATTAATTTTTTTATATGAAAATCTTAAAAAAATCAATCGTATTTCACATTTTATGCATTAAACTTTTTTTTGGCCATTTTCGCAAAGTCGATTAATGACCTTTTTCTCCAACATTTGATAGATGACGTATGTCATCATACTTCACGATCAATATGCCGAGCCAAGGTTGGCTTTTTATTTTCTCTTTAGCTTCTGAAACTGGTATGTTACCGTTATCTGCTATAGTTGTTGACTTCAACGCAAGAAAAATGTGTTTATCATTTAAATCAGTTCAGCAGTATAAGTGTGAAGACAAACAACACAGAGACAGACAGCAAATTCTTTCTCTCTCCTAAAATGCTGTGCCCGACAGGGTCCGTAATTGCATCAAAAGTAATTACTATACCATCTCTATAACATTATTCATGTAATACATGATTGATTTATTGTGTATTGACACTTTTGTATTAACAAAAAGCTAAACCTATTTTGTTAGATGTTTGGCACTGTTGCTTCTAGGCAACATTGAGGTTCGGAAGCATGTCATGTATTAGAAAACACAATTTCTACGCCAAATATTGCTTTATATGATTAGTTTGATTTATTATGAATTAAATTTAGACAAAACAAAAATAATTAGAGATGATAAAATAGTACAAAATCATAAAACTTCCGTCTTTGTTATTCTCATTGCGCGTCATCTTGGCGTCTGACAGAAATATGGATATGAAATCACTCAAAACTCAGTCGACGACCGATTTACTAGTGTTTTGCTGAACTAAGCTTTGTAACAAAATCGAATGATTTACACAAAACTTATTATTTGGTGCTGTAGAAATATTCAAAGTGGTTGTTGCTTAAAAGCATCACTGCCAAATGAAGGGTTAATAAAGTAACTGGAATAAAATCTCTACAAACAGGTGGACTGTAGAAAAATGTTGCATAATGATTTAACATCTTCTTTTTGCAAGGGTAATGAGAAATTAAAGGATGAAAAATGAATCTAAAAGTTATAATAACTGTTTGGGATACTTAAAGTCTGATTTAGATTTTTTTTCTGATTTTCATTCAAGAAAATATTGCATCTTATCATTTCATGTTTTATCTATAGCTTTTACGTTTTTAATGTAGAGCTGACACTTTTTTCTGTAATTGTAAAATATCCATGAAGTTGAATAAAGTCTGATATAAGTTTTGGCAGGGCTTAATATTGAATTTTTAGGCTCTCACTGTTAATAACTTCTTAATTTATAATTATAATTTCTTATATCACTGACGTTAAACAAATGCAGCTAAACCGGAAGTAGAGCCTACTAAATTCAATTCAGCGTAACTAAAACTTTACTAAACATTTAACCAAACTAAGTTCCGCAAGTTGCAATCCCGTACGCTACGATCGTGTACCCCGCGCGCGGTCAACGACGAAGGTCCTGTCCCAAGGTTCTCAGGACACAGGATAGAACTGCGGCGATGCTGACCTAAAACGTTCAGCAAATGAACGGGCCCAATCAATTAGGGGCGGTCAGCGATCCGCCGGAAAACGGGGCAGCGCGCGCGCTCTCCGAGGAAACTCGGAAAACGGAGGGGCGGGGGTAGGGTTGCCAGGCGTCCGGCTTTAGCCGGACATGTTTTGCTTTTTAGGTGGCTGCCGCGCCAGTCGAAACTCGAGCCACAGAATAATGTAATGTAATTCATTCAAAGATGATAGTACCCACTCATGCATGACGCTATTGCATCCCCCCCCCCGTGACATCTATTAAAAATATTCGCGTTAGCTATTAAAAAGGTATGTCCGGCTTTTAGGGTAAAATGTCCGGCCAAATGATGGCAACCCTAGGCGGGGGGTGCCCGAGGGTGCGTGTCCGAGAGCCGTCACATCGATCGCGGCGTTCAGTCTGCCGGGGCGGCCGGCGAGAGCGCGCGTGTCATGCGCTGCCGATGAGATGGCCGGCGCTCGGGCGCGAGTGGCCGCCTACTGCTGGTGGTGGTGGCTGACCACCGCAGCCGGTAAGTACCTCTCCGCTCACCCGTCTCCGAAGCACCGTGCTGCCCGCCCGTCGCCGCGGCCGCCCGCCGCTCGACACGACACCGCACCGGCTCGATCAGCTGTTCCGCCCTTGCTGACTTCTTGCCACTCCACTATTTTAGTGTCCACTAGAGTTCACTCTTCCCTCTTTAAGAAAACGACTGTCGTGCGTGTACTTTATCCACGATCCCCTCGTATTTTACGTGCTGCGGCGACTTAGGGTTCAAGTTTGTTTTAATCGTATTATTATAATCGATCTCTGCGCGCCTTTGATTCTTGAAGTTTGTAGTAACGTGTGCGAGTATTGCACGGTGTTTTGAAGATAGGTTTTGTGTTATATTAAGTTGCATTAATTAGGGTAAGTAGACTTGTGGCGTTCATGTCGTCTCTAGTGTAATTATGCTTGTATTTATAAGCCTTATTCGTTGTAATTATGAGTTGGTATTATGTATTTATTGGAAGTGTGAAAGACTAGACGTCGCCGGTGTGGTGTTGGTGCGGCGATTGCTCCTCCTTAAGGCTACGTCGCGGCCTATCTCGGAGTCGTCCTTGCGCTAAACAAACTGATATTACGTAACGCGGCGGCCGAGTGCCACATCTGCGTAAATATTGATCATAATCACGCCACTGTCGCGAGGAAGTGGCCGCTGCACTCTGCACCAACACCTGCCCAGAGGGTATCTGGAGGACGCCCCCGATGCTTATCCGTACACGGATAAGAAAAAACCAATAGTATGCCCAACATTTATGATTTCGCTAGTTTTTCCGCTACATTGTATAAGAATGCTCTGTTTTAAATACCTTACCTTATTTTCAATCAAAATCGAAATGTTTGTAGCCAAAAAGTTTAGAAAGCTCTCGATAAAAATATTCTACATTAGTAGGTATAGTATAAGTTGTACCTGCACTCTACATAAAATAATCACATAATTTTCATTAGTTCTTGCTATAATTTCGCTGCGGCCCAAGGGTTGTCTGGCACAGAATATCCAGCATTAAGTACCTACCTACATAAATATATTTTAGTTTGGTTAATCTTACCGGTTGATTCCATAATGTTAAGGTTTCTAAATCGTTTAAATAAAATCAATAAAATCGTTTTCGTTCCTGAGGTCACAATTTCATCAAAAAGACTTCAACGCGTTGATAACACGAAAAGAGGTCAAAATTGATTTATTACATAATATTACTCAAGCTAAGCTCAAAATTAAACAAAATAACTCTTTACAAGTAATTCTTAGTTATTTTAGCTAAAATCACTTCATTTATTCAAATAAAATCTTCTATGTAATGCTTCAATTTAATGCTGCTGTTCCACTGTCATTACCGCGTGTAACTAAAAATCTGGTTCACTAAATAAATATATTATCGGTAGTACGAGTTGAATAATATTTTCCACGGTGGGTTTTCTTCGAACCCACCGAGCCGACTGGCTCGGGAAAATTGCAATTTTATCAAACTGGGACATCGGGCCCTGGCTGAAAGTATCACTTCCTTTGGACATTTGTCAAGTGTCAATGACCCAAGCGAATTTTTCCCTTTTAGCAGGATCCCTATGCTTCGTATTTTTAATGTGCATTCGTTAAAAAGATTAGTTACCTACATTAGTTTTGGTTTCGAGACCTCCCGACGTTGGGAACAGCTATCTAGCTATCTATCAGTGAGAAAATTTAACCAGAAATCTCGCATTTGTACGTCGATTGATTTGATATTGTAAGTTGAATTTAAGTTGAAATAGCATTCGTTTCTAAATACAGTACCTAATAATGATATTATTAATATTTTATAATTTATGTGAAAAAAATGTTGATCTCGTAATTCAATCAAATAATCTTTTAGAAAGCATTTTGAATTTACTGTTCAATTTAAAATTGTACTTGATAGGAGCTGTAGAACAGTCCATAAGACTTCAAAAGTAATTTTAACAATTGAAAATGTTTATTATTTTATTCAGTTAATATTTTGTATTCATTTTTCTATCACCAGACAAATGTTATAGGGTCGCAGACAAGTTAATTCCGTGACAATAGGGTATTAATTCAATTGAAAATGTTACTGAATTTCATGATACGTTGTATGATATCTATTCTGTTTAGTTTGAAGTCAAGGTAATGCCTATTTTTATTTTTACATCAAGGTTTTGTTCAAAGCATTTTGATTTTTGACCTTGAAACGTCAATTCGAATCAATTATAATAATAAAAGTTTCTGGGTTATTTTGTAGCAGTCGGTTAGGGCGACCTATTAGGGGATTTGCTGTCATATCCCTCGATCTCATTCGTACATGAGCTTGCTTCACCAAGTCAAGTTAAGCCTCGTAATGCACAGCGCAAAATACATCTAAGGATTTACCGAATGTAAGTTGTTAGACCGAAATACTCGGTCTAATCCGCCCGCCCCAGGCTGCGGGGCGGCCGCCCGCCTTACGTAAGGCTCGGGCCTCATTGAATTTTTATAGCGTTTTGTTTCGCGCGAGCATACAACTTTTATTCATTGCTAGACTACACTGTATATCAACGACGAATCTTCATTTGTATTTAGGCCAGAGAATAACCAACAGACACCTGAAAACTACTATATAACTGTCTTTTAAGAATCTTATTGTAATATGTATGTATGTACACAGTGCATGATTGATTAATTTTAAAAATGGATTACTTAGTTAACTGCATTATTTATTAAATATTCAAAATATATTACTTATTGCGTTTAGAAGTAAAATACTACGAGTATTTAGAAAGATAGAGTCAATTTTAGAGCGTTTTCTTTTTATTATTCAATAACAGGCAAAATATTCTCTTAACTTTAATCGTTCATTACTTTGAGTTTTAAACGGAATGTGGATAATTTCTGTCAGATCCCATTTGTGCATAATAAGTATCTCCCATAATATTCTCTTCCTCACTAACAATACCATAACAGTTGCTGTTATTTCAGTATCTACGTATCTTATCATGTAAATCTGTTTGAATGTAATAATCCAATGAGATAGCACATTGTTTACATTATAAGTAAATAAATCTGTACAAGTTACTGTAGATATGAACCTGAATCGAAAACCTAACTATGTAATGGGGAAGAAAAAATGCCTTCATGTACCTGAATTTGAAAAATGTCGGCTAAGTAGTTCAATAACTTCATCAAACGAAACAATTTATTTATGTGCCAAAGCTAATTCCACGGCTGAATATTAAATTAACCCCAAATAACGAGCGTATGTTCAAAATATAAATTATATCGAAAAACATAATTGGCCCGATAGAAATGTACCAAGCAATATAGTTTTTTGTGACTAGCGCTCTATATTGAAACATAACAAGATCACTCCAGTCAGACCCACGGGTACGTGATACAAAAGAATAAACAAGACCGAAAATACTGTATTTTTTCCAGTCAAACATATTCCGGGAAATCCCGGCGTGGGAAGAAAAGGTATTGTACAAGATAAATACAAACATCAATAGTGAGGGGTCACCGCCGAAGTTCGAACTAGTCCTAGTCAATAGTGCGGGCGGTGCGGGCAACCACTCCGCGCTGTCACTTTACGAACTAATAAAACTATTTGAAACTTCTTTAAATGACGACCACGTAGTAAAGTAAGTTAAGGAAGGCTGGCGACAATCATTTTCTCGTGTAATTCAAAAGTTTTTATGTCATTTCTTATTTAACGAACCTAGGAAGCTAGCTTTTTTTTTCGTCTTGAGTTAATTGCAAGTCGGGTTAGATGAAATACAAGGGTTGAAGATTTTTTAAATATTTTCTCGCTAACTTGTTATTGATGTATACATAACCTATTACAGGAATATTATAGTCTCAAAAACTGAAAATGAAAAGCGAATTTCATTAAAAAAAATTATTACAGGGAAATTGCAAAGAAAGTTATGAAGAGGAATTATAAGATTCGAAAATGAACATAAACTAGTCTTGATAACTTGGTTTTGATTTATTTTTGACATTACAAATATTTGAATTTCTCTGTATGTGAGTATAATTCGCACTAGGTCGGCTTTTTATTTACTGTTTGTCCACCGTAGGTGTACAAATTAATGGATTGAAAAGATTGATCGCCGTTAAATCCCACGGATTGGTCATATTTTATGGCTGCAATAAAGCCGAACAGGAGTTATTTCCTGAATAACTGACTGAACGCGTAAACATAAAATAATGGTTTATAACTGTTTAATTAAACGTTGACCTATATCTTCGACTTACGTGGAGAATAAGAAAAAATCTGTAATGTTATGTAAAATCTGCAAAAATTTTCGTTATGTAGAAATAATTTTTTTCTGAGGCAGTTTTTAATTGTGGTAACTCAGTACTGACGAAAAAACATCAAAGCACAAATAAAAGGTGATAAAACTAACTAACTTTTTAGCCACTTAACTATCAGATTGTTATCTTTGTCTGGTATACCTATTATTATTAAACCATTGAAAGTTGTCTGGTTTACCTATTATTATACCAGACAACTTTGAAGAAAAGATCCAGACTTCGCGATTAAATTATGAAATATGCTGCTAGCATGTCGTCAGAAATGTTAAGTTAAAAAGTAAGAAAGTGAGATCTAAGAAGTTCATCGTTCGGGCGAAGCGATATGGAGTAATAAAGCAAAGGGGATCGCGTGCCGCCCTGCGCACTGGCACGTGGGTGCTAGGCTTTACGGTGAAAGTATTTCAGCTCTCGTAACATTTTCAAACTAACTCCCGTATTATCAAATCTCTTAAAAGTATGAATCTGAATCTACAAGAGTAGATTGAAGCCTGATATTATTGGTTTAATACTACCTATTAAAAATCCAACCAATCACAGATTTGAACTTATCGGGAGTTGTTTCACAATATCAGTTTTAGGGAAGTTTTATGGTTTAATTTCGTTCGCCTAGTTTAAAAATTCGGACGAATTTGATGTCGAGTTTAGTTATGCATTAAAATCTCTATTGGCAGAGTAGGCTAGTTGCCAAGTATTTCTTGAAAACATAACCAATATATTGATGATGCATCAGCTGAAAAAAATAAACTACAAGACAAGCCATTGCAAATTAAATGCTTGACTGAACTAAAAGGCTTGTGTTGTTATTATGGCGAACCTTTTCTTCTATTTTCAGAAAACAACTATACATTTTTGCTACCATAAATCATTGTAACGTCTACCCCTATCGTAAATAGCTGGTTCTTTTCTAAACCATACAGTAGAATGGTTGGAGGTGTTACTTCACTTGTTTAAGTTTTAAAGGTCTATTCACATATTTATTACTTTTAAAATGTTCATAATTCATTTCTTGTGACCTTACTAGCGTTGGTTTTATTTTATTCACAGGAAATTGTCAATGAAATACTTATTTACATTCTTTTCGAATTTGTCAAAAAGTGCAAAACTGACAGGCTTCTAGATTTTTATTCTTATCATTTTGCCTGTTATAGATAATGCATTTATTGTAATAAGTTGGCTCAAACACAGAATAACATTTAATATTATAGTATTTTATGCTCCAGAAAATAAGAAATAAGCTTTATAAATGTCTTTCAGCCCCTGAAACTAAGCCAAGTGTGAGTTTCCAATGTACAAATTGGCTTGAGGTATCTACTAAATTATTCTGCAGAGACCCAGTCCGCGAAACTTTTACTTTAACGTAAACTTTCAGGGGCACGTCGTTTTCGGCTCGTTACACAGCGAAACTTTTTTGAAATCACATCGGTACCATTGCTATAGCACATTAAATTAAATATTTTTGTTGCAAAATATACACATTTATGTAATTTGAAATACTGTCGTCCGTAACTCATGGAATTGGATTCGAGTTGTTGCAATGTTTTATTAATGGTGCCATAACCCAATTTCGGTAGTCGGAACTTTTTCATTTTCTTTGTCGGCATAATTATGCAGGTACAACAAACTTGACACGGCCCTTAAACTTTAATATGGGTCACCCAACTTGGCATTAGGTAATCAATCAAACCGTAACAAGCGCTGACTGCTATCGATTACACGTTTTGTGGGAAAACCTTATTTTACGAAAATACAAGGATATTTGGACAGTTATCCTGAAACAATAGTAAATTAAAATTCCCGTACGATTCTATGTGATTAAAAAGTCACTAAACAATGTTGTAGGTAGGTACTCGTATTTCCCAAATCAATGTAGATACTCGGAATTTAATAAAAGTCTTACTTTAACATAACCTAAAGTAACGTAGGTAATCTCAAGAGCAGCGTATTAGGCCGCTTCACAGCGCCTAACAATGCCCGAGGGAAATTAGATACACGAGTAAGATGGTAATACACCTGAAAACACTCCTCATTTATTCAGGTCTTGTTTCCAAGAATGTGTGTTTCGGGTTAATATAAGTATTACGTTAAAAAATTTCTTAAAATGATTGAAACCTGTGCCTGGAGATTACAATTTGCTTATTATGTTGAATAAGAGATAAGTTTTGTTAGATTATTGATATTTACAATTTCATATACCGATATTTCACTTTAAAACGACTTCAGAAGGAAATGTCCTGAAAATTCCCGACGTATTCCACATCTAAAAACAGGTACCTCTGTCCTTTACAGACCTTGGCAGTGACATTGATTAGTTTAGCGAACCTGTCTATAAATTTCTATAAATTATACATAAGCGGGCGCTGGCGTTTTCCATTCGATTTCCATGAAAAATCCTTCATGGCGTCAAACGCGGCGTTTTATCTAAAATCCATCAGTTATCGGTGACATGATTTACTTGGCTATTAATTCACAGCTTATTTGAATAAACGGGCGCCATACGGAATTACTTTGTGGATTCAGTCTACTTTGCAAATGTACTCGTAGTTGCCAATGTTACTTCCAACGTCAGCATACATTAACTAAATTGGTGCTAAACAAAAATTCTTAGGATATTCAAAAATCTAGCGAATTATTACGAGTAATAACAAATATTTTAGTACGATTTTTTTGTGAATTTTAACTTTACAGTGGCGAGATAAGTAGTCATATCTTGAAGTAGAGAATTTGAAAAGGCAAAATTATTGTAATAAAATTAGGATTTCTGCATTTATATTGCTTTATAACATGACGTGGTAAGAACACTTGCCCGGCAAACGAAAGCTCGCGGTTTGGTGTCCCATTTGTTCAAGGCTCTCAATTGTTTCAAGTATGAGTAGTTATTCAAACATAGTTTACGTAATAAATTGGAAACTATTGGATTATAATCGGCGAACGTTCAATAACATGGACCTAGTTTTGGTGATTGGGGCACAATGAAATTTGCTCGTTCATCTTCAAAATCAAATTCTATTGAAGTTGTTTGAGATAAGGCGGCGTGCGGAGATTGCAGAGTGTCGCATTGGGCGCAATGCGGTGCTCCCACTAAATCTAGTTTGACCTCGTTTCACGGCCACACTGAAATTCTTTTTAAAAGCCTAGTTTTTACCTGCCAGTGCTTGTGTACGCTAACAATTGCATTGCTTTTTGATCGGCTTGTTATCTATAAAGAGCCTTTTAACCGGCGCGGCGCTTTTCAATGTTATTCTGTAACCATTTTACCTCCAATTGGGTTAAAGTGTTTATGAGTATTTTAATAATTATGCGGGCATTTTAAATTAAATATTAGAAATGAATGCAATCTCCTTTTTTATCTATTTTTTTCATTTCTGGGACTCTGAAATCTTTCCTCATTAAACAAAATGAGGCTGTCTTCGTGTTGGTTATCCCATAAATAATATCCGTAATATTTCTTTTGAATTAATTAATTTTGGGATTACTACATGGGAAGCGATTTTGATGATGTGACGTCACGGTTGCCATGCGACGCGCTAGGCCACGGCCCGCGACTTCGCACGCGTTATCGCCGGCGTGGGTATCGATCACCCGCCCCTCGCGACCACACATGAATACCACAAACCACAATAAGGGCTACCATCCCTTCAAGTACGTAAGAGAAAGTCTAAAAAAATGTATAATTAAAAAAACATAAGTCAATCGCACTGTTTAACAGTTTCATGTCAGGGATCAGTCGCTCTAAAAAGCGAAACGAAAATCAATCGCTTGGAAAATGATTTAGCAGCTAAACACTCAATAAAGTTATGTTAAAAGTTTATTAATTCATTGCTATACCTACTAATTAAACAGCAAAAACAATTGGAGAAAATAAATTAACATGGGTACAATCCCTAATACGCCAGCTCTTGGAAACGGCTAAATTATGGACGCCTACAGCCGCAATTAGGTCGCCTCTCCATTTGTTTACCACTTTACGGCACCTTGGTGCAATATTCATAAAGCAATTTAGGCAGACTTACCCTCCCCGTTCTTTATCTACTTAGTATGTTATTATGTTCGCCAATTTTCAGGAGAAAATGCTGCGAGCTTTTTTGTAGGAGCTTTAAATTATATTAACATATTCCTCCATACCAACAGACTTAGCGTAGACAGAATATTTTGAAATCTGAATGTATAAAAGGAATATTAAAGTGAGAAACAGCACTTGTTTCTGAATAAGAATAGCAGATGAAAACTTGAATTTTTTATCATATTGATAGCAAGATCCCTCGAAAGAAGTGCGATCACTCGTATGTCGTCATTGAATAAAATTGGCGTTCGCTTAGCAAAATTGAATTGAATATCGGAGTCGCGAATTAGAATGGGTTTGTCCCGTGGGTTCAAGGACGGAATTCGTACTCCCTGGAGTGAGGGAAATGAAATTACGCACAGTAACGCGTTGGGTTACTGTAACATAACATTAAAAGGCTAGTTCTGTGCTAATGCTGTTCATGACGTCATACCTCCCTAATTTGTAAATTAACACTAAGGCTGGGTTGCACCAGCTTACTTTAACTTTGACAAACGTCAAAAATCTGTCAAATTCTATACAAAAACACCGGTTATCGTTATACTTACGGTCAAAGTTAGGTGGTGCAACTCAGCCTAATTCGTGCATACCTTAATTTAATTTGGGACAATATTATTTGATCCTCTAAAAACTAATTGATCTTTTTTGTATGTGCACTTTTAAAAATAAATGATGTTTTTTATTATATTTTATCTTTATATTAATTATTGGGTCTATATTAGTTGATCTACGGATAAATTATGAATGATCTTCATTAAAGGTAACATAATATTTATGTTTAACATACTTTTTTAATATTTGGTAAACAAAAATAATATTTGATCCTCTTTTTTAGTTATTGATCTTTAATTTTGTTAATTTGATGATTTTTATATCAAGTTTGCCTTTTAATATTGATCACCTAATAAATACATTTCGATCTATGTATAACTTAACTTTAAAATATATTTGATCTAACAAAAAATATTATTGGTTAATATTTTTAATTAAAAAATATCTTTTAATTTACGCGGTACTTTGTGGTTGAGTGACAATCGTCCGTCATTGGTTACTGAGTTGGCCAAGGGCTTAGCGGCCAATAAGCAAGCAGAATGGTACATTGCCATGTTTGTTTAAATTACAAGCTTTGCTTAGTTTGGGACTAGAGGCGCTATGTAAAATAATTTCTTACTTCTGACATCCCTGAACCCGACATCATAATTTTTACCTCTTTATTTTTTTCAAATCGCAAGGTTGATTTTCTCTTAGTATACCGATCTCGACCGTGATCAGTGACCATAAAGTCATCTGTCAACGGGTCGATTAGACACGATAAAAGCACTAAACGATATTTGTTTACTTTTAGTGCGACATCGGGTCGTAAGGACCTGATAAGTTTTTTTTTCCAAATATTTACTGTGTTTGACGAAACAATTGCAAAACAATATTTATGTTTCGTACTACTGAAAAGACTGAATATATCCATCCCGCACCAACGCATCCAGCACCTACGGTCAATTCGACCCGATAACGCAGTGTGAACGTGTTAAGTATGCTTTTTTAATTAAAAGAAAATCTTTGAACATCAAGTGCCTTTAAATAGTTTCCATCCTTTGACTACAACTCAATAAAAATAAGTACCATAACATAATTATTTTGAAGATTATTTGATATAGACAAAAAATAATTTATACAAATCGAATTATTTAAAAAAGTATCACAATATTGAATATTTGGTGCTCATTTCTTTTATTTTTGAGGACCAACAAGTAACGATCAGATATAATTTTTACATCTCAAATTTTTTTTGCGTAGTTCAAAAGAGGTTAAAATATCGATCGATTTTATTTATTTTATGAATCAAAGAAAGAGGATCAATCATTAAAATAGATGACCATTTAGATTTTTTTATTTGCCGTTTTTGCTAATTTAAAAAGATCATTTAAATACATGCCATTTAATTTAAAAGCACACATTGAAAGTGAAAAAAAATCAACCCAAATGATAGTTCTTCATTCAAAAAAATATTCATAACAAGTGCATCAACTATCACGAGTCGAAAAGTGCAGCTAATTCCATTGGGTGGGCCAATTGTCCTCGTGTTTTGAACCACGAGGGTGCCGGTACTGCCGGTGGACGGAGCCGGCACGAACGGGCCACGGCACCCCATGCGAGTCATAGCGGGTTCGACAGCTAAAAAATAGGTGCACCGCACACAAACCTTGTATAATTGTATAGCCTGACCAGGAACATAAAAACCCTCGCCATGTTGCGGAAAACTAATGGTACTAATTTCTTTTAATGGCAACAGTAACTGAAAACTTCATTGACATGTCACCTTGCATGTCAGTCTATTGTTGTCAAAGTGTAAACAAACTTTATTTTAAATGTGTGCAATTGATTTTGTGAATTAAATTGCTAAAATATTTTTATAGTCGTGAAAGAAAAGTGGTTCACGATGTGTTAATGTATTTGTCGAAGAGAAATACTAAGGGTTCGGACAATATTTTCATTGAATAATGTTTCCAGGGTTTTTATGTTCCTGGTCAGGCTATAAGGTGATTTGTTATTGGCAGTATTGAATAAACATTGACAGACGACGGTAATGATGGTATAGCCTGACCAGGAACATAAAAACCCTGGCATAGAGGCGCTTCAATTGCATTTGATAGTGCAACACTGAGTACAGTCGTACATGTGTTAAATTAATAGGCTAAATTTATGTATCAGGATTCAGGATTACGGGCTAATTTGATATTTTTATAAATTAACGAAAATATTATTAAAGGTAACCTGGTTTAAATAAATTAAATGAAACCATCAATCGAGCTAGTAGGATTTATTTTATTATTCATCAATAATCAAATTCAGAACTTGAATATTCAACTGCAATGTCTGCTCATGAACGCTTCAAACTCGGTACTTCTTTCCCAATTCCATAAAATTCAAAACTTAGAAAGTGACAAAAAACTTTAAAATAGGTAGTTGAAACAGACTACAGCTAATTTTCATAGTGGACTGTACTATACGATAAACATGTCAGTCAATTTGACAACCTTTGTCGGAAACATTATTCAATGAAAATATTGTCCGAACCCTTAATATTTCTCTTCGACAAATACATTAACACATCGTGAACCACTTTTCTTTCACGACTATAAAAATATTTTAGCAATTTAATTCACAAAATCAATTGCAAACATTTAAAATAAAGTTTGTTTACACTTTGACAACAATAGACTGACATGCAAGGTGACATGTAAATGAAGTTTTCAGTTACTGTTGCCATTAAAAGAAATTAGTACCATTAGTTTTCCGCAACATGGCGAGGGTTTTTATGTTCCTGGTCAGGCTATAGATCGTTTGTCGATTTTTTTAAAGAGTTTTGTTCCTAATTGGAACTTACGAGTAGGTTAATCAACTAGTAGGTTGCATATTATGATCTGTAGGAGAGAAGATGTTGATGTGATGTTTTCGGAATAGATCATAATTATTAATTTAAAAATAGAACTAGCGTGATAATAATTTTTAAAGCACAACCAAAATATAAAATAAACTCTCCCACAACTGGCCTCGATTAATTTTCGCTAGTGTGTCGATCCCCTAGCATCACCGCCGATCAGTCAGTGCACTATTTACTCAAACGCCAATATTGGGCGATTGCCTTTGACAGCAATAAATCGCACGGGTCTTTATTAGATGTCGTGATTTAGTCCGCGGGGGACTTTAAATTTATTTAAAGGGACACCTGCCATGATCCTAACAGTAAATAAATATGGGAGAATAACAGTTGTTTTGTGGATTTTTGTATTACACAATGAGTATTAATTTCTAAGCAACATCGCATGTGACTTTTTTGAGCCAGTCTCTATTTTACACATTAT
The DNA here is from genome assembly GCF_004193835.3 of Ostrinia furnacalis. Classification (NCBI taxonomy): domain Eukaryota; kingdom Metazoa; phylum Arthropoda; class Insecta; order Lepidoptera; family Crambidae; genus Ostrinia; species Ostrinia furnacalis. Next base: position 117,433 of record NW_021132089.1, on the reverse strand, counting down.
ACGAACTGAACAGACAGTGGGAAACAAAGTAAGAGCAATTTTTGAACAGACTGGATTACCATAAGTTTACTTGGGTTCCCCATTGACTTATCTGATAAAAATTGCAAACCGACTAGCGGAAATCGGATGATTTCATGGAACTGATAAGGGACTACGTCACCACTTGTCCCTCTTGTCCCGAGGTTTCATGTAGGAAGCGACTTTGGTACGTCTGTAAATTGTGGACTAGATAGATAAGCGTGGAAAGACCTACTGATGTAGATGGTACACTTTTTTGATACTGGGACTCTACATCTAATATTCCAATTCACTAGCATATTCATACTTTATTAGTCACTGGTAAACATGTTAGATGAATTAGAAAATAAATCAATAACTTTGTACCGCGCGTAGTGGGTGGAAATCTGTCTCAATATTTCCTCCCTAGCTCTGTTTGCTAATGTTTCCAATACACTTCCATGTTCACACTGTTCGAATGCGGCCTCTATGAGGCAAACTACTACATAGGCCCAAGACTGTTCTGAGCCTTGTATGTTACCGCAGACTGTCTGGGGCAGGAGGGACTGTGGTAGTGAAGCTTTGGCCGGAATACCACAGTTCCTTTCCCACTTAGGCGAAAGATGGAGCACCAGGGTTGTTTTCGTGTGTATGCCTTGTCCTTCTGACTTGGTGAGTCCCACATACCTATCTTATCCCCGCAGGGTAGGTATGCAATTTCAAGCATTTTTCCCCGACAAAAAAATACTGTCTGAGGCCAAAATCTCTGGTGTTGTCTACTCTATGGCGAGCGCACGTGCCCGGTATCTGCGTTATCAGTGTTTGCTCGGCTTAGCGCCTTGTGCGACCGGCTCATTGTCAAGTTCAAAGTGTCAAAGACTCGCGTTATCGAAGGTGAGAACTTTTTGGAATCATTCACATTGGTGGGCCCTCCTTCTGGTGATGGGTTTGTCCATGTTTGCGTTTGTGGCGTGGTAAAGTATCTTAAATTCAGTTTCATGAGAGTGGTATTCCAATTTAGAAGATCATGGCAAGAAGCACAATGAAGGGTTTTTTAAGTCCCGTGTGTCATGTAAGATTTAATAATTACTTAAATTATGACGTATTATGGAGTTGTTAATGTTAATCATGAATAAATGAACGACATTGTTTACATTGACTGAGCACACGGCTGTGTTCGCGCATGTAGAGTCATCATTTTGGCATTTATAATGCAAAACATAACGATTATGTCTCATTAATTACCTTTCACCTGCTTGCCATTGTTTTGACGGTGACAAGGATTACTATAACAACCATACTGAAATAAGTGTTTACATAGTTTATCTTATTTGTTTCGCATTTAACGTTAATATTCAGTATCAGTTACCATGAGTCTTAATTTTATCTGAATTCGAGTCCTCAAAATCAAACTTATGGTAGTACTTTTTTCTGACAGTGGAAAAAGGTAGCTTTCGCTTGCAGAAATAGTTAGCAGATGACTATCAAAGTAGCGAATAACTCTAATTTAGGTATAAATTCATTATAAATAAAAGTTTTGCAAAGTAAACGCTTTATAGGAACGGTAAGACATATTGTGTACGAGACGCTATAAATAATATCGATCAAACTGTTTTTTGTATCCTAAGTAAGTGATATTCTGTAAGTTATGGGTATAAACAACCCCTGCAAAGTGGCAGGCTTGAACAGGCCCCTTTTTTATTCCGTCACACGATTGCCCATAAACGAAAGACTCTATGTGTGCGTAGGCTTTCTTTACTGACCGACAGACTATTTTTAGCAGGTTCTATTTGCATATTTACATAATTCCTTGAATCATTGGTTCAGGAAAAATAAATAAACGATTTGCATTGACTTTTAGATACATTAAAATAAAAAATATATTTGTGGTAACGGTTTGAATACATTTGTTAAACGTCACAAAGTTTTTATAAAGTAAAAACATGTTTTTTTCAAACATATTATTAGATGCTAAGCGAATGCGAATAAATCAATGTGCATGTCTGCGGGTGTATTAGGTACATGCTCTGTATAATCGAGGCGCTGGATGTCGGCGCTGGCGCAAACAAATACTAACCCGAGCAAAGGGTAAGCGAAGGACGCTGGATAGGAATTTAAATGGGATATCAGAATTGCCACTGCAAAATATTTCAAGGTAGTTATCTCAGTTTTTTGGGGATAATTGGACAATCTTGGCCATAGAAACTGTAAATATTCTAAGCTTATGTTCTTGTGATGAAAGTTTGAAAGCTTGGATAAGACTCTAGCTAAATGGGTCGGATTCTAAATTGTAAGTAGCAGGACAAGCTGTGGACGTAGCCAGTGACGCGGCTCCCGTGGCGGGCTGCATAGGGCACGGCGCGCGCGCAGCGGGCCGTGACCGCCACCTGTCGGCTCCCCACCCGCCACCACCGGCGCCTCATTAACGGACACCGTATTCCAAAATCCCGCATGCATAATGCACAAAATTAGCCTAAAAGATTTATTCTAACCCATCACAAATTCAAATTCGCCATTCGTTACCATATTTCATAGCCACATCTCTCCATCTCGCACTAGCCGTTTGCCACCTTTTAAGGGTCCCCATACAAACACTGCTCTTTGAACCGAATGCTTATTGTTTTAATTTTACCCCGTAAGGGCTACCGCAATTAAATTAATATGGACGAAATTTCTGGAATGGGTCTGGGTCGCGACTCAATGAAATCATTTCACGCTAAGATAATTTTGTTGAGATTTAATTTTCTCTTTCGTCTGAATTGAATTTAAACTTGGTCGTCCAATTTGTTGAAAAGCTTTGTCACTAGTTGGAATGTTTTATCGTTCTTCTTATTACATTGTGCATATTTGCTTTCATGTAATTTTTCCAGATTTGCTGCTTGAAGGATTTATTTTTCTGTATGTATAAATAATGATTAGCGTCACAACAATGTACTCGTAGAGTAGGTAAATGTAGAGATCTGTTTTATGTGATAAGTAAACAATATTATAATATTACATAATCTCATCACCTGATGCAGTCGTAAGTGCTGTGAGGTTGATTTCCCCTATTGTTTGGCGTCGTATTATGCATATCAGCAGGGCTGCGGTGAATCACACCACACGGCTGCGTGCTGATGGCGCAGCGCGAGATTCCGCGTTTCGCAACATCGCGTGACCGAACGCGACACCTTCCCCGAACTGCCACTAATATTTGACACAAAGTTAATAAAATCGAACCAAGGTCAGGTCGAATTCTCTAACGTACCTAATTCTTATGATGCGTGTATTGTAAGTAGCATGTGGCGAGTTATGGATATAAAAAATGTAATGAAAGCCGGCCGGCGGCACGCGCGGTTGACATATGTCACGGGCCCTTTTTGCCCTTCCACTCGTGTCCTGCTCGACTAAACATCGTTAGCTTTCGATTAGGTTTTTTTTGCGGTTCCGTACACAGCAATTTAGTCTAATTTGTTATTCGTAAATGGATAAGTCGTGTGAATGATCCGCCGCGTCAAAGTTAATTAAAAATTAAAACTTTTTTCGGTGAAACTTTTATTGAAGCCGTGGCAAATGATAATTTATTTTGTAGATTCTCAGGTTCCCATTATTGTCTCGCAGTATTGTTGACTTATTTATATTGAAATTTAAAAGCTTGTTATAAAACTCAAGCTCAAGAAAGGTAAAGTAAAATAATAAGGCTCTGATGCGGAGTTTCTACTACAGCATTACAGTAAGACGGAGTCACTGACCAAACAAAAATCTTAAGTACGCATGTCGTGTAAATGCCCAACCAAATACTCAATTTCCATTGTAAGTATCGACCAAAATTGGTGTCATTACGGTGATCACCATATGGTCAATTTGAGGTGATCGGAGCCGGTTTCGGCACGCGGCGTCTCGGGTTACTCACAGGGACTTCACTTAATTGTTATTAACCCTTGCCAACCGTGTACTCGCTCGTATCAAGTAGGTAAGTAACCCGATAGTACATTTCACAGGGCGTCGGGTTTCTATAGCCGTCGTGTACGACGGGAAATATTTGGCCGTACATTTGCCTGAGCCAAAATAAATACGGGTACGTAACAAATAACTTTGCCTGAGCAATGTTTACTGGAATTGCGCAAAGTAGGTACTTTTTATGGCTGTTGGCTTAAATCAAATACATAACATACATATCAGTATTAGCTATTAGAAATGAATACATTTTATTTCACGGACGGACGGATCAGCAAGCTGAAGTGGCAGTGGGCAGGGCACATAGTAGGTACGCAGAACTGACGGCCGATGGGGCAGCAAGGTTCTGGAATGGAGGCCACGTACCGGAAAACAAGGTGGACCGACGACCTGATAAAGGTAGGAAGGCTCTGGATGCAGGCCGCTACCAACCGTGCGATGTGGAAGTCATTGGGGGAGGCCTATGTTCAGCAGTGGACGTCCTGTGGCTGAAATGATGATGATGATGATGATGACATTTTATTTTATACTTAATAAATAATATTTTGTTACATGTAATATGTAAAATGTTGATATTTAAAACTAGACTTATTAAACGTGGTCTAACCATTGTTTCAGCATCAAAACGTAACTTTGATATTAAATGGTTTTATGGCAAAAGCTACATAGACGCGATTAGCCATTTTATTGAACATGAATCAATCTTTAATTCAATTGCATTTTGCTAAGGGTAGATATTTCATGTTGAAATCTAATAAACGTTACGTCGAACGGAACGCGGTGACGTCGAGCATCATGATGTTTTTCGCGGGCGTTTTGTCCAAATTAATTAATCACATGCCCAGGCCGGCCCAACAGTTCCGCCCTGTTAAACCTTTCGCCAGGATCATCCTGTAATGTTTCGCAAATTGCCCGTCTCTCGCACCGCCTTGATTAATTGTACGAGTAATTGCCCTTATAATAACGCCGCCCGTTTTAATGGTGCTGCCATCTACTGCGTAATTAAGTTATCGCCAATCACCACCGTAATTTCGATCAAGAGAATTGATATATTCTCACGATTTTTATCTCATTTCGACAAAATAAGATTAAGATGAAAAAGTTCGCCTTAGTCTCTGAACAAAGTGGGTAAAATTAACATGAATCAATTTGGTAGTCATCGAATAAATTGAAGGACCACTCATTACGACGAATTGAACGCACAAAAAAGCAATAAAACTGTACGAGCAAAATTTTTATCGTTACCGCGGCAGACTAATGCCTATCGCAATTTCCGAGCCATAAATTGCGTTTAATGCACACTGAAAATGCACTCCTTCTGCGGCAGTAAAGTTGCAGTTGGTTATATTGTAGGCACTGCGACTGGTCTGAAAGGGTGGATCCGGTCGTTGCTAGCTAGCAGTAAAGAAAATTTAAGGTTTTTGTTTAAGAAAGAGCCACACAAACACTTCAAAGCTAAATTGAAATGATACAGCTGACCTGTGGTTTAACAACTGTAAATATTTCTCATAGTTTTTCTGTACCAATAGTAGCCATAATGGTTCACCAGCTTTTCGCCCGCGGCTTCGCCCACGTGGAATTTCTGTCACAGAAAATTTATCGCGCGCGTCTTCGTTTCAAAAACCGGGATATAAACTATCCTATGTCCTTTCCCGGGACTCAAACTATCTCTATGCCAAATTTCATCAAAATCGTTTCAGTGGTTTAGGCGTGAAAGCAAGAAAAACAGACGTTAGAGTTACTTTCGTATTTATAATATTAGTATAGAATAGAAATTAAAAATCTATGAGTTTCCATTCCCTCACTACTTTTACCGAGACATCAGAAAGATTTAAACATCTATCATAACCATAGCTTAAAAGTCGCGCATAGTTTACAAGTGGTCTTCTTTGGCACTTGGTTCTGATAGAGTCTATAGTACACCAATGGTGGTAATGCGAGCGATGGGTTCGATAGGAGATAGGAAATCGCATTTCGTCAATCCCTCGCGTCGGCTGAATGGCGTAGAGTGTTTACGAGCGTTTTACTGCGGGCTGTAACCGGCCACGTTACGGCGCTGCATCTGATACGGAACGACTATTAGATTACGGTCGCATAGAGCCTTTCGATGTTTACTATAATTTAACACTAGTCTGGAATTGATTACAAAGTTGGATTGTAATTAAAGCTTAAATTATCTTATTCATTTCTTTAACGCAATAGAACTATGTTACGCAAAATGCATATTAAACTAACGTAGGGTTAAATGGGAAATAACTAAAGTTAGTGTTTCAATTTACAGATTGCAGCATCTTTACCTATTAACCTACAATATACCAGTAACTATTTAATAAAAGCTTTAAAAAAAAGTTACTTTCAAATACTTTCAATCTTTTCTCCGAGTATCATAACAAGACACATTGCTCACGTCTGTCTATGCAAAAATGAATCCATTGATAGAATAATTTAAAAGCGAAAACCCCGTTTCAAAGTTTGAATCGGAGTGCAGTTGTTTTGTCACGATTGCCGATACAGCCGGGGGCCGGCGTTTACGAGGTAATCTGGAGCATCTCTTTGTATCAGTTCGCAGCTTTGTCGGCGGCAGACGAGGCGGCGTCGCGGCGCCTTCTACCCTCGCCCCAGTCAGGGTTGTCGGTCCCGTTATAAATCTTTTACATAAATCTGAAAAAGGCTTGATATTACCAACTGAGTTTGTACGTAATGTTGCAGTCAGTTTATTTCTTTAAACTAAATACCCTAGAGTCTATCTCATTGGAATGATGATGCATGGAAGCGTGTTCGTCGGTAAAACAATATCAATGATCAACGATACTTATGTTACGTAAATAAAGTATTCTGTTTACATGAAATGAAGCGATTTATTGTAAGTTCACTCATATTCTGAAATACAGGGCTGCCCTACATTAGTCTCCAGTCACACCATTCTCTGTTCCTTCATATGTATGTTTAATTCTAATTGTAACTTTAGATGATTGTAATGTATAAGCCCTATAAGGTGTGAAAAAATAAACAATTTTATTTCAATAATGTAAGTGAGAGGCAGCCCTATGGGAGCTCTTGTGTGTCATAGGCGTTGTAAATTAGAACTAGCGCTGAGAGCGCTTGACACAAACTGTGACACTTGCTAATTGAAGTGGAGATGAAATTAAAAGTGAATATCATGCTATATGAAGCGCTTACTTAGTAAGAAGCTTAATTTATTCATTATTTATATAAGGCATTTAAGTTTTATTCATATTTTACACAATACATGTTACAGGAAATGTCAAATACTTGTTGACTACAAATTGTTGAACGAAACGAGTTAAGAATTATTACCACTGGGGGAGAAAGATGAGATAGCGCCTGTTGTGAAATAGGAGTAAATAAATAAGCGGGGATGGATGGTGAAAAATAGGGGAATAGAATATTACGTGCGAGTTGAGATCACCGCATAAGGAAATTTTCTTGTTTAAATCTAGACAAACTTACATATTTGTGTATTTTATTTCTTGGTTAGTTAAAATCAGTAGTCTGTATACTTTTATCTATAAATCGGTAAGCACTATTATCCTCCCGTAACTATGGGCTACGACGTGCTACACACGTAAACTATTTTTAAACTTTTGTGTAGCTAGAGCTAGACAAGCTTTGAAATATTTCACGTGTGTAGTAGTTTCGTAACCCGTAGCTACGGGCTACGGCGGGCGCTGATACGCAGTGGCTTACGCCGAGGCTCGTACACTGACCGGGTTACTCTTTGATGGATGGCATAGCGGCTTGACTCCGCCAAATATTCACAGATAACTCATATAGTGCGATATTTATAGTCTCTTTTTTGGCTTCTGCCTATTTTTATTCAAAAGCTTTTCTGTCTACGTAGCTATTATCTAAAAATATTATGTGAACCCTTAACCAATTTAACCCAAAACTGCACAAAATGAAGATTTGTATCGTACCTGCCATAATATTATTCAATGGCTTTATCCCCGAAACAGCATTACAATCTTTATTTCACGGAAAGATGATGAATGACACAGAACCCCACATGCTTACGTCAGCAAAAGATATATTTTGCACCAAATTACCCGAAGTAGCGTCCAACTGGGTTATGGATGAAAATGCTAGTTTGAAAGTAAAACTGCACTTTTATGAACAAATCTTTGCAGAAATAACTACTTCCGACTCGATGAAACTAAACGCTAGCACAGTAATGAAAGTTTTGGCTTATCTCTGCAATATGAAAACTTATAAAATTTCATTAGAACGGTAATACATTTTTGGGATCAAGAAATATTGTACATTCAGAATGTTTGGTACCAGATCGCACAGTGCCAGATTTTGTATCCTTTTGCCACTTGTTTTATGAATTCCATGATCTGTGCCAAATGGTCCTGACCATGTTTTAAAAGCCAAGTAGTCCTGCAATAAATTTTAATGTAATAGCTTTTGAACATTCGGATACATAAAAATGTAGGTTCCATTTTGTGACGTATTACAATTTGCTTGTGAAAAGTTATGTAATGATTGTAAATATTTTACATTTTGCAACTGTTCTCTGAGAAAAGATAATTAATCTGTTTTTGCAATAATTACAACATTGACTGGTTAACCCAATATACAGGGTGGAATGTTGTAATGCCACCTGGAGAGAAAGTACTCTTAATACTGTAGATAGAAATTTTACTCAAAGAAAACATTTCTTTATTTTTGAAAAGAAAGAGAAACAGATTTTAGTTGGCTCGATGCCCGGGGGTGGCAAGAAATTTTTTGTAATCTTTGAACGCAGTTCTATTTCTTTTCAAAAATAAAGGAATGTTTACTTTGAGTAAAAATTCCTGTATACGATCATGTGGCAATTGAAAAGAGAAGTATTATATCGAAGACTATTACGTTTACAGTTTCTGAAAAAGCTGAACTCTGCGGCTATTCGATACGAAAGTTCCGTTCTCTCGATTTTCGTACGGCTCGTCTCCGCATATCGATTGTTCGAATGTAGGCCACGAGTCCTTTATTAATCGTAAATATTCGATAGGAGAAGAATATATTAGGGTGTCTGTTACTGTATAATGTCCCATAAACGGCACGATAGCTTTTATGTAGTCTTTTATCGGTAAACTACTTATACCTAAATTCAAATAATCAGCATGAGTCTGTTCGGCGTGAAAATGATTATGGTTATTTTCTATGGTTTTAAGATTTTAGTTGAACTTAAATATGAAATTCAGTATTTAGAACATTAATAATGTGCCTAATTTTGAGTCTATTCAGGAAAATATCTAAGAAGGATATTTTTTTATCGGACCGAAATCGAAAATGACCGCAATCTAATTTTTCACGTATAGGCTTTGATTTAAAAGGTTCTGACTAATGCCAGATCGATAGTCAAGTTAGGCTGCTATTACATTTTTGCTAAAAATAACTGAACTTGTCAGTTAACCTTGCCCTACAAATATCATAGCGCGTACGATGTCAGTAACTAAAGGCCATGATATATCAAGTTTTTCCATGTACCACTTATACATATTGGCACGTATTTTGAGTTTATTGTACTCTGTGCTAAAGAGGCAAATACGAACAGTCACTGTTTTGTAGCAAATACATACTATTCAATTTAAATAGAGCTGTAGCAGCTACACGCTTCGCTTCTACGATTCGTAGAATTTCGTAGCAGTTTTCGTCCGTTGAGGTCTTGCAAACGAACTTATATTTTCAGTTCGTTTTAATTCTCTATTTTGTGATTGTAATTCTTATGTTCGAAACACGTCGTTAGGGCCCTCGCCCAAGGCGACTTTTTGTAGCGATGCAGTCGCGCTGCTGTAGCGCGTTAGTAGCGCGTCGGCGCATCACTTCTAACGCGCGTCAGTAGCGATGCGCGAAAAAGTCGACGTGGGCGAGGGCCCTTAGTTTTCTACAGTCATATATTTTCTTATTCATATTTGTAATGTGTCCTTTTCCATTGCAGCCACCGAGCTAGATCTGCTGGGCGCACTGTCGCTGCAGAACACGACGCGAGCCGGCGTCAGCGTCGCTCCGGGCATGCAGCCGCAGCGCAACGCATACGCACTAGACGGTGAGTCTACTACACAAAGGTTAAAGGCTCCTCAAGCGCTTTAGAATAAGGTTCAGTTTACTATACATTCTCGATGTATGTGAGATAGATTTTGAAACGTAAAAAGAAACTATTTGGAAGAGTTTTTGACCAATTTTGTTTGAAGTCCCGTCAGCGGGCTGTAGCTCATGAACCTTATAATGTAAGCAGTGTCACAGAATATGTATTTAAATTTCTATTGCCTCTCTCTCAACACTTAAATGACGTACCTACTTGTTCGGTTTTTTATAGTATAATGATTGGCAACATCTCTGAAACCCATATTTCCTAGGAAACGAGTAACGTGTCACTCAATATGACGAATGGCTGCCTCTCTGAATCTATTTACTAATACGTATCACGTTCCTTCAATTTGCGCATACAGGCAAACCCGTACACCCTGTATATCACAACATGATTTTTTTTTTTTTATTTATTTCTCACACAAAAATACAGGATACAATACATTAAAGAAAACTCATTAATGATTGTGTGAGACCGGAGCCTGAGCTAGGTAAATGAATACCTGTGTTACAGGTCACACATTCTTGCAGAAGTGTTCCCGTATCCATGATAATGGATTGTAAACACGAGCCGTCTACGAATGTGCAATCCATTTTAGGTGCAATACCACTCACCAGCTATCCATTAGCGGAGCTGGCACGAGCCGCGCCTCTTTACATTTTGATGCTCATAATGTCTTATGTGTTCTATTTCACTTAATTATCAAATTGTTGCTATAAAACTGTCGTATAAATGCATGCACCTTAAGTGCAAGGCAAAATAATGTAACTCGATAGCACTGAAGAAATATTGTCTGAACAAAGTGTGCAAGGCACTGCGAGGAGATAGTGTGACATTTGGCAATCAAAAAGTCACGTGATTCAAAGAAGGTCGTTGACCGGATACAATGAAGAAGGGATGAAGACAGTACAATGGATTCAGAGTAGAAACAGTAGAAATCTTTATTCCATTCGTCATGACATGCATGTTTTTATTTGTGATCTCAGTGAAATGTTAATCATTAAGTTATTCAATCACGAATACGTAATAACTTCTGATGACATATCAAATACAGTTTAATATGATGGTATTAAATACAGTATGCATGTTCATTGTAACTAGAATGAAATATTTAATTTAAATCATCATAAACCAAAAATGAAAATATTATTAAAAGAAGAATGCGAGGGTTCCAATCCAACGTCTCGTGTTCAAAATCAGTGTTCTTTATGGAGTCGATTGTGTGTAGTTCCGAAGGCTTCCCGAGGGGAGCGGTCCATTGTACTTCCCTGCTTTTTGGCATTTGCAATTTACCATTGTTACGAGAAGACGTTGTGGCCGAAGGAAATTGATAAAGCGCATCAATAGCAAGGGTGTTGGTGCCGAGGGTGGCGAATGCCGCGTCAATATGGTTTTGTTGTGCAATAACAATTATGGACTTGAAAAGGAAGGGGAATCTGCAATTTTAATCAAAACATGTAACAAGAACAAGTGAGTATAAAAAAACAGTTGTTACTACAACCCTGTATTAAAATTGTAAGTTTAATTCCGCCGGTGAAAAGCAAACATTTTTATTTTAACTAGGGCAGTGTGGCTGTTAAATAACTAAGCTGAGTTGCGCAACCCGGCTGGTAATGGCATATGAAAAGCAAATAGACATTGGCACATGGCTCATGCTATGAATTGGCTTTAATCCGCACTAGCCAGTGTTAATCCCGCCCGCCCAGCGTATTTGAGAGGAGCGCGGAAATTGATTGTAATCCCGGGGCGACACTCGAAGCCGCGGGCGGAGCTAAGCCGACGGCAAACAGCCGATAACTGCGGATCGTGTCCGCGGGGAATGCACAACCGGCAATTTGTGACAGCTTTTGGGGTTTTATGCCAACCTCAAACTGGCCAAATACATTTTAAAAATAAATATTTAAAAAAAATAGAAAAAGAAAACAAATGCGGGTACTTAGGTCAATATCAAACGATAAATAACATATCAATTGTATTGTTACGAGTATAATTAATTTGTTCCATCATCTAAAATATCTGACTAACGGAGCATAGTCGTTAATTTTATTATCTCTATAGCGTAAAAAATATATAAAGCCAAAAAAGATAAGATGAAAGAGTAGCAAATTAGTGTCAGCTTTCCCCAAAAGGCCATAATGAAGTGACTCTACATTACAGACCAGTGCAGATGTGCGAAAACTATTACGGCGTGGATAATGGAGGGATACGCGATAATATCTATAAATAGTTTAGTTGCAATTTCGCAGGCCGTCGATTAGGGGACCTGTTCCATGCGGAACGTAATCCCCTATTAGACGAGTGGTAATTGCCGAGGGTGCGCCAGAGACACATTGTCTCAGGTTCGAGTGTCACCCGCCGGGCATTGTGTCCGGCAGAGTGGGCCGCTCTGACAGCGACATCTAGGGCGGAAGCTCTGCTGAACCCGCTTTAGACTTTTGTTTCGATGTCGAAAGAGTTTCATTTCATGCATTTCATGAAATCGGAATGACATTTATAGCTTATACTTTCAATATTGAACATAAAATGTGTTCTTATTTTAGATTTTACTGTAGCTTTATTTTATCTGAACCGTTATTGTGCATTTTACAGTCTAATTTTAATGTCCAACTTTAAAAGAACTTTAATTGCTGACGCATCTACTTAGTTACACTTAAATATTGCTTGCAATGTTGCGACAGATTTGTGAAGACAAATGGCAATAATCACAAACAGATCTTGCGTTTGACACCCGAGTAGACAAGCGTTAACCATCGCGCACTGTCTGTGACATTAACCCTCGCTCGCATAACTTTGTCGCCGCCTAATAGCGTGACATCAATCGGGCGAGTGGAAACCGGCTGGCAGTAACACCACCCGCTATATTTTGTTAATGCGCGACTCTGTTTGTGTAGGCATTGTTCGAGACGGCTTGCACTCCATGACGGACAGGCGAATATACGCAAGGCTCTGGAGTATAAACTGTCCCAGTATAAATAAAGCAAAACAAACTAACGTGACTGCGATGCTCGCTCCACATCAACTTTGCTTTTATAAGCTGAAATTGCGGTGAAAGGTAGTTAATGGGTACTTCTCATTTACACTCAAATTTGATGGTCACACAGTAATAGTTCATAAACGGTATATGTTAAAACAATAACTTTGAAATCAGATGATAAAATATCTATTTATCTACATACAAAATAAATTTTATCGTAATAGAAGCAAAAATAATACGAAAAAATCACATGAAACGATAAAAAACGGGGTCATTTTTCGCGTTCTCATCGTGTCACACCTTCGGTTGCAATGAAACATTTAGTTACTGCATTCACAATTTTCATTCAATTTGTGTGTAGCATATACTAAAATCATCGTAATTAAATATACTTTCCACACAATAGTCAAAAAAATATGTTCATATAATTATTTTGAATTGAGAAAGCGAAATACGTTGGTCACACGATTTTAGGTACCTAAAACTTTGAGTAATAATACAAGATTGCCGTTAAACCGAACACCAGCAACCAATCACAGCGTTCTATTCGGTTAACGTCAGTCGCTCTTCGACCATTGGGGAGGTGAGGTAGGTCGATCGTCGTTCCGCGAAAAAAATACGTAACTTTTTGTGATTATCCATAGACATACCGTCGCTTGCTTGAACAATATTTTCTACCTCTAAAATTTAAACAATTTAATTGAAACTTTGCCATTGAAAACTTAACATGTTAGACTTATTTGTGTAGTATTCAACTTGAACCGTTTAATTCAAATTTAAGGATAATTCATAAAAAACTAAAATTTTCGTCACCTTCGTGGCATCACCTTCGTGGTGTTTTATACACGAAGGTGATTTTAGGCCACGAAAGTGATTTCTTGCTTTGGTTTATTTTAAAATATAGTGACTGATGTTTATGTTTTTACAATATTTTAATAACTAATAAATTATAAGTGGTAAGTAGAGATCAGTAGGTACATCAATAAATAAATAAGGACCTCGATTTTTGTTGTCTGTCTGTATGACTGTATGTATGTCTGTATATGTGACTGTGTATCTGTTTGTAAGATAAATGTAATCTAAAGTTTGAGTTAAAAGTTGTACAGCAAAAATACGAGGCCCTCTGGCCTAAATAAAAAATGTATTTTTGTTGAGGGACTGATAATCAGTTAGAGTTCCTTTTTATTGAAGTACTGATAATCCGTTTTTTGCTTCTTTAGCATTTCAGAATGCCACAGTGTCACCCTTAAAACTAATTGCGTAGAATCTTGTAACTTAGTAGGTGACGTAATCGGTAAAATTTTATCTTGTATTTAAGTAGGTACCTATTTATATTAGGTTATTGCTATTTATCTATGAAAATAAGACAAAATATAAATGTTTTATAAACACTTAAGAGTCATTTACAGTTGTAAAGTTTGAAAAAATTATTGCTGTGAAGTACAGAATCACTTTCGTGGCATCAAAAAATTCAAAACGTTAAAGCTTCCAAACGAGACTCACTATTTGACTGATTTACTGAGAATACAATCTTCACATCAAGCGCTACAATTTTTGTTTACAAAAAGTTGAAATAAGTTAGAAATAAAATTCGCCACGAAGGTGACGATGAGAACCGTGGCGATGAGAAATACCCTAATAATATATACTTTTTAACTTCTGTAACCGGTGTTTGAAAATAGCATGCAATACTTGTTATTATTATTGTGTCTGGGACGTAACGAGCGGCGTGTCGTGTAGCTTGACAACTATGTTATTAATTCAGTTCATGACTTTCATAAGGTTAAAAATTGCCGTGGAAATGTACAAAATGTTTATTTTCGTCTTTTTGTTTCCATTCTTCGACATTGACATATTGTATTTAATGTTTGATGAAAAAGTCTATATATTTCATGCATTTCATGTTATATTATGAAACGTCACGCGTTTTACAGGTTATAACAGTAAAAGTACGTCATTTTATGCAGGTACGAGTATAATGAATAATTTACCAACATAATCAAAGAAGTAACTACCAAAACACCAATAAAATACTAATTACATACTTATAATAGGTGCTTTTTCTATAAGCTCTGTTCTACTATTCAATATAATAACTAGCTTAATAAATTCATCAATCCACCCTGTTCAGTCGGCGGATCGGTCTAGCAGTCCTGAATGGAGTTGTATACCGTCCCGTTCTGGAATCTGTCCACTGGAGTGTTGTAAATCAGTGCTAGCACGGGCCATCGAGCGCGCAGTGATCTGCCCAGTGACGGCGAGTCATGTGGAAAACGCATGCCTATGCCGCTCTATTGAGCTGTCCGGCTGCAGATAGGGGTAAATGATCGGTTGATTTTGCACAGAGTAAAGTTAGAGATAGATTGTCTTTTGTTTCAGTAAGTTTTCCCTGGATTAGTTTTGCTTTTTAGTTTTCAGTGAGTTTTTATCAGATCGCTGGAAAGGGGTGAAGTCTAGGTTACTTTTGATACAAGGCGTTTGTTTATTTTTTGACTTTTTGATTGAAGATATTTCAATATAGTATGCAGGTTGTAGGTATGTAATATTATTCTTTATGCGGAATAATCCTCTGTACAGCAGATAAATGGAATTTTATTAATCTGTCGCCCGCGTGTACCGGTGGTGACTGCAGACATTCAATTTATTATCTGCTTCCACGCATGTAGAAATGACACAACATTAAACCCTCACAACAAATAACAATTTGTTTCTTATTAGAACTGTAACTAGGCTTTGTAAACGTGTCGTGTTATCCGGTGATAAACGACACCAGTAAATATATTCACGGTGCAATGGGGAGAGTGTTTGAAGCCGGCAAATATCGGATGATGTCGGGGTGATTTAATTAAACCAAAACATTGCAGCGCGATGACAATGTGCGAATGCTCTTTAATCAAAGGTAACTTGAATTCGTAGGGAGCTTTTTAATTTAGTAAAAGCCTTGAGGCGATTCGTGACGGCACCGCCATTAGCGGTGGAAACTATTTCGGGTCGTTATACGTTTTATTTTTATTTTTATGGGTGTATTTTTGGATTTTGTAAATTTTATTACTCGCATTCTTGGAAATGGTTAAATTTTTGTCTGCGTTTACGTAGGTACCAATATTTAATTGTAGTGATTATGACCAATTCATCAGTTTTGTTTCCAAATGTTCGTTGAAGCTAATTAAAAGTTTTTTTTTAAAGAAAAACAAAAAAAGATTTATTCACGCTGGGAAAACCTGAGAAAATCAACTTCAGAGTTCAATACTGGCGCCATTGACTTTTATCCAAAGGCACGAATAATAAAGTGCGCAATAGAATACGATTGAAGCCGTGGGGCGGGCGCGCTGAATAACTGCATTTGAACGAACTTTTTAGGTTTAAAACTAAAAAATACTCTTTGGTAGGGTTTTTGTAACTGTTTTAAATGATTGCGATGATAAAATGATGATCCTTGTTACCTTTCTGAATACAGAGGTTAAGGAAAACATGTTTTAAAATACCGCAAGCGTGTTTTGAAATACCGCACATAATCTATATCTATCTATATAAATAAAAATGAATTGCTGTTCGTTAGTCTGATTAAAACTCGAGAACGGCTGGGCCGATTGAGCTGATTTTGGTTTTAAAATGTTTTGTCGTAGTCCAGGGTAGGTCTAAACGGTGAGCAAATAAGGAAAAATTGCGATGGCTTATTTATTGCCTTTAAGGCGGAACAGAGTTCGCCGGGTCAGCTATCCACAGATAAAGTAAGTTGAATTAGTAGGTAACCTTTTATCATTTCGTATTAATTAAAACATTGAATTCATTGTTAGTATTATTGAATCAGAGATATTTTTTTACGCAATTATCCTCAGTATCAGCAAAGTTTAGTTCGCATTTCTTTTTCCTTATGGAGAGAAATGATTTTTTAAAAGAAGATTTCTTTAACATTGAAAATTCCACCGAATTTAAAGATTTCTCTTCTGGTATTGAGTCATTGCTTATTCTATGGTACACCCCCGCCGAAAACGAAATCGAGCGGAAGGGGCCGCGAGGGAGACGGCGATTTAAATTCAATCGTCTCAAATCTGCAGCCATTTGCGGCTTTTTAGGCTGTAAAAGATCAACTGTGGTTGGATAACAAAAGCCATCGTGGCTTTTGTTCTTTGATTTGAAATATAGAAATTTCCCTGAGCTTTTCCGTTGGTAACGGAAAAATAATAGCTTTATGAAAGAGATAAATCAAATGCAGAATTTTATTTTTAACAGTTACGAGGATGCGTACTAAAGATTAGATAGATATAATTATCTATTCTAAAGATTATTATGCCTTTACAGGTATTTATCTATGCAAATACATACTTTTTATTCAGAACAACAAACTAAATTTGTATAAGTAATTTACAAACTTAAAAATTAAACTATATACAAAAAAAAATTCTAAAGATTAAATAACTTTTAGAAGAAGACTATAGTAGTCTAGACAAATAATCACTATGTAATCTATAACAAAATCGCAACCAATCGCTAGCTTGTTGTTAGGCGAATCTTTAGTGCAAAGATTAAATTATGCAAGCAAGTGTAATCCGTAGCTCGAAACTCGTAGCAGACCGACCGTTACGCTGCTACGACCTAGCTACCGCACCTACGCGCTCACATAAGGTCAAAGTACTACGAAT
This sequence comes from Ostrinia furnacalis, assembly GCF_004193835.3. NCBI lineage: Eukaryota > Metazoa > Arthropoda > Insecta > Lepidoptera > Crambidae > Ostrinia > Ostrinia furnacalis. Next base: position 99,789 of record NW_021132089.1, on the reverse strand, counting down.
GTTTTAGGCTACCTACGTTCGTTAGTAAATGTATGTTCCAGTTTTAAAAAGCATGGAACATGATTAACCTAATATGAACCGATAATAACTAGGTTGGATACTCAATACCCCTTAGTCATAAATATTAATAGAGGTTATTCTTGGCAGTTATCTTTTATCCAAGAGTTTAGCTGATTGTGATTTCTTAGGCTTAACTTTCTCATAAAATTTATATGTAATCAGTAAGATAGTCGTATACAGTGTGAGTCACGTTAAAGTGTACATATGAAAATAGATGAAACTAGACCTGTTTTTATCGACAAAAAAGAGGTCAAAAAATTTTTGAGATTTTTTTTTTAATTTTTTATAGAATTTTTTTTCTTCCAATTACTTATTGTAAAGAAAACGTAATAACTTTTAAACTAAGCGGTATATCCTAATAAAATAAAAACAGTAATAATGCTAAGTAACAGGCGACACTAAAAAAATACATAAAATACACAAAAAAGGCTAAAAAATAATAAAAAATTATACTTTTTGAAAAAAATCTGCTTAAAAATTCGTGTTTTTTTGGTTATTTGATAAATTTCTCCAAAAAATGCCCGNCTAAAAAGTAGAAAAATAATTACTAATTACCTACTTATTTATTAGGACGAATTATTAATATTTATTAGGTATACCATGATTGATACCTACTTTTGGAGTCGGTGCAGGCAAACTTTACATGTTTCATAATCTTGGCACCGACTCCAGAAGTAGGTATCAATCATGGTATACCTAATAAATATTAATAATTCGTCCTAATAAATAAGTAGGTAATTAGTAATTATTTTTCTACTTTTTAGTGTAGGTTTTTTGGAGTCGGTTTTTTTTTTTTATAATCTTCATTCAACTTGCCTTATTTTATTTATCTTAAAAAACAATATTTTCCTGTTTTCAATTTTGAGTCAAACCTATAATCTCAAAAGTAAAGGTCATTAAAAGTTATGAGGGATTACAGAAGAGCATATTGTCCCCTCGCACGTGGCGAGATGAACTTTGCCACGTGGCGGCCTCTCGCGGAGTGGACTCCAAACGTCAGAAGGGTCCAGCCCTCGGGCCGTTCGTCAAAATAGTCGGAAACAACTATTTGTTCGTCATCAATCGCATATGTTATTGTATTTAACAATAGATAGAGAATTCGAATAACGTTATATTAATTTAAATGACAGATTGAGATTTGAGATGCAAAAAAATATGATGTGAAATAATAATAAGATAACGAAATCGTAAGCAGCAGCTTTTAAGCATTAATATCGTATGTTTTACGAATGGAGTGTATTTTAATAGAATAACGCCTGTATTTACAAACATTACTATGAGGTCTCACAGTGCGCGTGGACGCACAGGGTGACACATTAACCAATTACAGAGCTCTAAGCAAATGCTGTGCGTTCGATTTGCTGCTTTACTTAAGCAAGTATAGTTTGTGAATACGGGCGTAAATGTCGTAATACCTAAATAATGGAAGCAATACAATATGTGAATGGCGAGGAATGTAGACGATACTAAAGAAATTCTGAATTTTTTCGTATTCGTCACGTCGCGTCGCTATTGTTTTGAATAAAACGTTCAATCATACAACGTATGTAAATAAATGGAATTCATCTGAAAGTTCGGCGTCTACGAAAGTTTCCCACAGACGAGTCGCAGTTCGTCGACTCCCGCCCACGGTATTCATGCTCTACTAGCGAACACATAAGGGGGCGTCCATAAATTACGTGAGACAATTTTGGCCATTTTTCAACCCCCCCGCCCCCCTTGGTGAGATTTGGTGAGATTTTGCCTGACCCCCTCCCCCACCCCCCTAATCTCACGTGATATTTAGTAAAATGCCTATTTTGCAATATCTATGCTTCGAGTCTATTAGATTTATATGAAAAAATCAGTAACCCAGTGTCGTGCCACGGGCTGTGCGGGGTTCCGTAGCTTCCCGTCGTTTNCCCTAATCTCACGTGATATTTAGTAAAATGCCTATTTTGCAATATCTATGCTTCGAGTCTATTAGATTTATATGAAAAAATCAGTAACCCAGTGTCGTGCCACGGGCTGTGCGGGGTTCCGTAGCTTCCCGTCGTTTAGTAAGACAAGCAATTTCTTCAACCTAGGACCAGTTTTTTGATTCATAGTTTATTTATTTATTTATTTATTAACACCAACAAGACATACACCATAGTTAAAATAACTAATTGTTAAATTTTGCTACTAATGGTTAAATATTAATAAAATGTAAACTAATAGTTAAAAAATGTACTAAAAGTCAAGTAGGCGCACACCGTTGATTTTTCGTCGGCCGATAGTTTAGTCGAGCAGTTGATCAGTATGGGCATGTATGGGAGTGCGCACACTACGCCGATACGATTTGGTTACTTTAATTACGAATACATACTATTTTCATACGTATGTAATGCTATTTTTAGGGTTCCGTAGTCCTGACAAGGAACCCCAATAGTTTCGATATGTATGTCTGTCTGTCCGAGGTTTCGCTTGGAAACTATTGGCACTGGGGAGCTGTAATTTTGTGAAGGTATGTATATCAATCACGCCGACAAAACGGTAAAATAAAATTTTGAAGAAAAAAAAATTTTTCTAGGGTAGGGCTCCCCTGCATGTAAAGTGGAGATGAATTTTTTCAAGGAAAACTATAACGGTTAAGATAAAATTTTACTTAGTTTAAGAGTAATAGTCATTTGACTCATGTATTATACAATTTCTTAACCAGTAAAAATTCCTTAGAAGAAAATATGAAAAGTGACTTTAGATGAAGTAATTGCTTGCATCTGAAATATGTTGTGGTAACGACAGACAACTACGGAACCCTACACTACAAACCTGGCCAATTTTTTACGCAATAGCGATACCGATGACGCTTTTTTTTAATTTCGGATTTTCTTAATTTCGACATTTATTCTGCATCTTTGGTGTTCACAAATGCAGATGGAGGCATTTTTCGTTTAATTTGATTAGGCGGTTTAGAATAAATTGTCATTATCATCATAAAAAAAAATTTTTTTTTCTTCAATAACCCAGTTTTCTGGCAATTTTACTCTATTTCTTGCGGGAAAAATTACGTGATATTTTCCAAGACCCCCCCTCTCCCCCACGTGAGATTTAGTGAGGTTTTCGTTGACCCCCTCCCCCCCCTAAAAGTCTCACGTAATTTATGGACGCCCCCTAACGTACTGTTATTACGCGGGATTGAAGGAAAACAACCGCACCCCAATAAAGGGAGTTTCTCGGAATACTGAGTAAGCTCCAATTACGCAAGCGTCTGGAACTCAACTGAGCTGCCTAAGTAACCATCGCGATGTATTCATGGGGGACTGAGAAGATAACTCGCGGAGTGGATTGGAGTGTTTATACAGTTACGTTTCATAATCCCGTTTACAAAGGCTCATCATTGTCAAATATGCAAATTCTAACTGAATATTATTCTCACTGACTGACGCGAAAAGCAGCTGCTTTTCATAGAGCTTTCCACGGAGCCCATAAATAATGCATGGCATTCTTCCCTGGCCACGTTTTCTCAGTCTCCCCTCGACTAGATCATTATTTAATATCAATTAGTTTGCATTGGCGATGCGCAGTTGAGAAGTTGACCGTTTTATGAAGATCTCTTTAGATTTCGCACTTGTATTATTTTGTGAGCCAAAAGAGGTCTGGGGAAACTGGGGCTGGCACCCTCGGTTGGGGTCTCGAACGAAGGGAGGATGTTTCATATTTCAGTTATAGTTATTAAAATAATTACTGGATACACATTTCTATATGGAATAAAATTTTTTAATATTTATAAAATAAAAAAGCATTCGTATTGATATCAATGTATGCTAATCAGAAATGCAATTTTATTGAGCAAATCCAATAAAATTTTTATTATATCTCTGAAAAAGTTTTAATATTCCTGAAATTTGGAATTGTGCCGTTATTTATTTAATCGGATCTTGTCCCGCATTGCAGCTAGCTTGATACTGCTGCAACGAGAAAATACCACAAATAATTGGCAAAGAAATATCCTGGAATAGCACAAAAAACTTTTAGTATTCAGTTTAGAGTTGGAAACTGGGGTATAAAAATTATAAACTCTTCTCACTTGATTTTTAAACCACATTTAAGCTTCGGACAAGAATTTTGTTCAAATGCAAAGTTTGTGCTGCTTTCATTGAATCAATTATAGCACTACTTATCTCAAGTTCTACTGGGCCAAATCCAACAAAATCTTTTTTAATTATGAAATTAAACAGTTTCAGTACAGAAAAGAAAATCAGGGCAAAAGAATATGTAAATGTTGAAGACAATAAAACTTAATTTGGCTCGACGCCAATACAGAGGTCGTTACGTATCAGGCTTGATGCACAGGCAGGATAGAACGGCTAACCCACTAACCTTATACTTAAAACTGAGCTTTAACATTTATGTGAACACGCATCAGTCAAAAAATACCTTGTTGAATAATGTTTGTGTTAGTATGACTCAAAGTTGAAATAAACGTTTCAATAAAAGTGCATTCCGCCCAAGCAATAACGAACTTTGTGACCCACATAGAAATCAATTTCCGGTTACTCTACATTTGAATTTTTCAGTTTCAACTTTGTTAAGATTTGATTCGACTGTTCTGTTTGAGTAATAGCAAGCACATGGGCTCTACTTGCTGATTTTATCGAAATTTATTGCACCGCAATCCGCTGTATGAAAGGTCAAACGTAACTGGATGTCTAATTGCGGCCTTGGAGAAGCCGGTGGTAAGGAGTTTTGTTTAAATAACCGTTTCCAAATAACTGCCAGCATAATGTATTTGCAGGTTGCTCTACTTTTTCAATCCTGTAATTTATTTTATGATGGTTAAGGTACCTACTTATTTATAGTAAACATCCAACTTCTCCTAACCCCATCATAAATGAGCAAGTTTTCAAACTGTGATTTGGATGCTAGCCTAAGATCCAAGTTCCACGATTTCATTATTAAGTAACGTCTAGCTTTTTATTTACACATTGTATGTTCCTGGATGGAGATTTATGCCAGTATTGTGAGAGTACCTATTTACTTTTAAATATTTTCCGCGACTAAATCAAATAGTGCTGCTCTATAGAGCCCCAACAAGTGCCATTGATTAAAGGTCCTAGAATTATGATGAAGATGATGTTATTATTTGATAGAAAATGATCTCACTCTTCACGTGCAAAATCTTCCATGTGCATCTAGTAATTTAAAATAAATCATGCTCCTGCAGTAGAAATCCTGCATAAAGGTTGCGGGAAGGTGCTGGATGCAGGCCACCAACAACTGGCCTTTGTGGAAATCATAGGGGGAGACCTATGTTCAGCAGTGGACATTCTATGACTGAAATTATAATGATGAGATGTAAAAATCCAGTGACTAGATGATGATTGGACGAAGTCAAATCAAATCAAATCATTTATTTGCATTACATGTGTGGTTTGACAGTTGGTTGGGTAGTACATCACATGCACCCTGTAAGGGCATAGCAAGTATTATGTATAAGTACATAAGTCCTTACTTGGTTGCAGGCGAGACCCGGTCACTGCAGGTAGAGGGCGGCGCATTCGAGCGAGCCGCAGAACTGCTTCGGCGGTCCCCGGAGTTCACAGTGCTAGCTGCTCTACGCCAGGAGCCCGCCAACTCCGGCACCATCCTGTCCTTCTCGCATGGCTACAACAGGTTTGAACGTGTTATGTTTATCTAGTAAATTGCTTAGTGGACGCAGACAGACCGCATCTTTATTTGTAGACGGTGGCAATGCGTAGGATTTGTTTCGTAACATTAAAATAGCAACTAAGCCGTCAACCGTCACCAAGAGATAAGGAAACGGTCTGAAAGTAGCCTTCGGATATCAGCAACTTCAATATTTTGAGCTGCGTAATAGTAATCGTAAGATGTGACAAAATTACTGAATCTGTCGTATGTGTGTACGACATTTCCACGTCATTGCACGTGGGCGGGCCGTTTGCTGGTATCCAAAGGCAATTTCTTCCGTGAAATATAAATCAATTACAAGTATTATCGATTCTGTGAACTGTTTGTAAAAAAATATTCCGAGAATGTTTGAGGCCTTAATCTGACATATATTTTTAGTAAAAAAATAAATAAATCTTTCTCTATGTACGTTGATTTATCAATTAAATGGAGTCACGATTAACAGTGTGGAGTTAGAAAAGGGATGAACACCCGCGTGCAGCGCCTCGGGCGGCGGCGGCGCGCGCGGCGGCGGCGGCACGGTGAGTTCTAGATCTCAACATCGCTGCGCGCGCACGCATCCCGCCCCCCGGCGCATGCGTGCGCGCGCATAGGGGAGAATCATGTATCTTGGAATGTCCTGTGCCTCGGAATGTCCTCCTCAATCCATCCGTTGACCCAATGCGCTCACTGTGTCCTCTGCATGGATGTAATTTACCGCGGGCGGGCCGGCTTGCATGCGCCTCCCGCGTATCCTCTGCCGCCGTTCGTCTTGTGTTCTGTGTCTTGACGTTTTGTGTTTGTATTTGTCCATACGCCCCTCACAATCCGTCTCTCGATGTTCACCTGGATGTTGATGTTTTTCGCGCGCGGTGTCGCGGGCGCGACCGCTCGAGGGGACACCGGCGGCCGGTTCGCACTTGCATTCCAAGCGACATGGGAATCCGAATCGTCTCGTATTGTGTCCGAAAATGCACGTGGGGCCTTCCGCGTCGGAGGGAGTCGCTCGCCGCCGTCACATTTTCCCAAAATTCCGTCGGATATCGGACACACGACGAGACGCTCCGCCTCTCCGTAGCGATTTGACACCTTAGCGACTCGGTCGACACGAACGCGATCCGTTCCGAGGTACATGGTCCCCCATTCAGGCCGAGCGATATTGAGATGTAGAGCGAGCCGAGGTCCGCTCGCGGTCGGTCGTCCGTTGATAGGGCGAATATGTGTGTTGTTTGCTTTTTTATGTGTACCTCGGAAGGGTTCGCGAGGGAGAGGTGTTGTCCGCTTCCGATGAGTGTGCACTACACAGTGGTGGTCGCAGGTACCTGGAGGTGCAGTCGAGCGGGCGGCGCGACGAGGTGCGGTTGCACTACGTGGCGGCGGGAGCGAGTGCGGCGCGCGTGGAGACGTTCCCGTTCCGGCTGGCGGACGGCGCGTGGCACCGCCTGGCGCTGGCCGTGTCGGGCGCGCAGGCCACGCTGCTGGTGGACTGCCACCCGCTGTACCGCCGCCTCATCCCGCCGCCCGACCGCAACTTCACGCAGCCGCAGCTGGCGCTCTGGGTCGGACAGAGGAACAGCAAGCATTCCCTATTTAAGGTACGAAACCATCAAACAACATTGCAATCTAATTAATAACCATTTTGTTTGTTAAACTTACCCAAAACTAGCACTGTCTGAATGGGCGGTGACTACCTGATACAGGTATACTTTTACTTACTAGGTATGTCACCACAATTTTTGTAAAAGTTGGTTTGTTAACGAATAAAACAATTTTGATTTTGATTTTGATTTGATTTTGATATTTAAATAATAATATGTCAAAAAAGTGTTGTAAAAATGTTCAAAAGGGATGAAACACGACAGTTGTTTTGATTCTTCTTTTCATGTTCTATTCCAGGGTACACTACAGGACGTGAGACTGGTGAGCGGTCCTCACGGATACTTAACACAATGCCCGGGACTGGATTCCGAGTGTCCCACCTGTGGGCAGTTCGCGTTGCTACAAGCAACTGTTCAGGAGCTCACATCGCATATCCATGACCTTTCACTTAAGGTAAATAAAAACCCAACACTTCGGAGAGTTTTCCATCACGGAATCGACAATAAACCAACACCTTTTTACCAACGAGAAGGCTTAGTTTAATTTTTGTTTTAGTTGATGGGAACAGAAGCGAGACTGGCGCGATTGGAACAATGTGACTGTCAGAAGTCATGTTATTCCAATGGGACAGTCCACGCCGACGGTGCTACATGGCAAAAGGATTGTAATCGATGCTCCTGCGTGGTAAGACTCAATAATACCCGGCCGTTAACCATGCCCTTGATATAACAAACATTAACAATAACATATTTTTATATGAAAAAATAAACACTTTCAGCACGGCGAGATAACGTGCAGGCCAGTTGAGTGTGATCGAGCAGAATGTAAAAACCCAGTACTACATCCAGGAGAATGCTGCCCTACTTGTTTAAGTAAGTACAATTACATGTAACTATGTATAACTACTATAACTTTGTGATATTCCTATGTACCTATTAGATACCTAGTAGTGTAGTATTACATTGCAATTAATTAAATAAAACGCAACATAATATCTTATCTCTACCTCTTACATACCTACCTATCTTTTTAAAAGTTAAATCAATAAAGTAGCTAAAATTAGAGGCATTACCACAGATGAATGGCATTAATTTGGCCATTAAAAAAACTTTTTCTATGTTGTTACCTATTAAAAAGCTGGCCGGTTACACATAATATGTTTTTATTCGAATCGATTGCCTTTTGTTTTTACGCCGTGTTATTTTGTTTGTTTTTATTGTAAAGCGTTGTTTTGATGATTTTTTAAACTGATTCAGTTATAATTATGTAAGTAATTATTTATTACAGTGATTTAGTACATAATGTGTGCGTGATAAGAAAGTCAAGTAAAAAATTTCGACTGTCGCAGTTCGTTAATAAAAATAGTTCGGATATATTTATACTAGCTTTCCGCCCGCGGCTTCGCCCGCGTGGAATTTTGTCTGTCACAGAAAAACTTTATCGCGCGCGTCCCTGTTTCAAAAACCGGGATAAAAACTATCCTATGTTCTTTCCCGGGACTCAAACTATCTCTATGCCAAATTTCATCAAAATCGGTTGCGAGGTTTAAGCGGGAAAGCGTAACAGACAGACAGACAGACAGACAGACAGACAGAGTTACTTTCGCATTTATAATATTAACCAAACGTCATTTTTATTTTTTTTCTGCCATAATTCTTTCTGTCTGTCGCTAACTTTAAAGACACCCATGTCGCAAAAAAAACTTTTCCCCATAACTTTCAGTGTTGCCAGACTTTTTTGATAAAAATGGTGAAATGTCATTCGAGTCCCCAAATGTCACCAGACTGCATACCAAGTTTTTGGAATTTCTGGAAATTTCCATTTTCTACTATCCGGGGCCGTGGTGGAAAATTTTCTACCAAAATGGTAGTTTTTTCCTATTCATGGCAACACTCGAATAACAGACCAACAATCGCCCGGAACATTGTACCCCACTCCGGTGTCGCCATCTATTCGAAATTTGGTGTCAAAGTTTGGGAATTTTTTGATCGCAACAAAATGGCCGACGGCTCAGCCGCCATCTTGTTTTTTGATAATCTGTAAATGTGGCCTTGAAGCAGACTATATACGTCACAAAAACTCAAAAAAGTTTAAAAAAAAAATGACGCATCTCGGAGTGACACCTCCCTAAAAACACCCCGAAATCACATTTTCAAACCAAGATGGCGGCGCGGCCATTTTGATTTTTCATTTTTTTCTCACATTTTTTAACACAACTTGGCATCCCCTACAAACTCCCAAAAAAGAAAAAATTCAGGACGAAAACCAAAAAAGTTGTTGTGTCAAAAAATGCCGCCATTTTGTTTTTTGGTTCAAAAAATCTAAAAAACCTGGGTGTCAAAAAATCTAGTAAAAAATAAACACCAACAATTTTACCCCCCTCCCCTCAAAATACCCCAAAAATACCCCTGATCAGTCAGTGAGTGAGTCAGTGGTAATCGAGCTTTATATAATATAGATAGACTAGCGGCCGCCCGCGACTCCGTACGCGTGGATCCCGTTTTACCCTCTTAGGGGTGGAGTTTCGTAGAATTTCTTCTTAGTGAGCACCTATGTTCTAAAAGGAACCCCCATTGATAATTTGAGACTCCTAGCACTTGTAGTTTCTGAGATTTTGTGAAGAGTGAGTGAGTCAATCAGTGACCTTTCGCTTTTATAAATATAGATGCCTTAATCTGGACCATTTTCCGCGCCGAACCCCATTTTTACTTTTTTTCTATCCTCACCCAGTCCCGAGAAGCAACGCCTTAAAAACACCCATGTCCCAAAATTTTGAGTTTCCGTAACTTCCAGTGTTGCCAGGTCATCGAGCTAAAAATGGTCAAATGTCATTAGTTTGACCTATTTGCAGGAGGCGTCACCCAAATTTTTGACCGGAAGTCGTTATTTCCATTTTTTACATTTTTTGACCAAATCTTCCAAAGTATGGCAACACTGGAAATTTTTGTTTTCCCAAACAATACTCCTTGACAAACTACGTAATCGCCCCATACAACTCGACTTTCCCAAATGTTGCCAACTGCCCGAAAAATGCATTTGAAAAATCGAAAATCTGAAACTTTTTACAAAATGGCCGCCAACTCAGCCGCCATCTTTATTTTCTGACATTTCGGATTTTTCCCATAATCTGGGTCGTATAACCGACTAAACCTCATTTTTGGATTTTCTCTGCCAGAACTCCTTCTATCCGTCCTTAACTTTGAAGACACCCATGTCGAAAAAAATAATTTTCCCCCTAGCTCCCAGTGTTGCCAGGTGATCGAGATGAAAATGGTCAAATGTCATTTGCACGACCCCTTTGCAGGAGGCGTCGTCCAAATTTTTGACCGGAAGTCGTTATTTCTACTTTCGACATTTTTGGACCAAATCTCCTAAGGTATGGCAACACTGGAGAAATTTCTTCACCCAAGCAAAAATTCTCGACAGGACACACAACCGCCTCATACAACTCGACTTTCCAAAATGTTGCCATGTACTCGAAAAATGAATTCCAAAAATTCGAAATTTTCAACTTTTTACAAAATGGTCGCCCACGCCGCCGCCATCTTGATTTTTTGACATTTCGGATTTTTCCCATAATCTGGGTCGTATATCCGACCAAACGTCATTTTTATTTTTTTTCTGCCACGACTCCTTCTGTCCCTCACTAACTTTAAAGTCAGACATGTCGCAAAAAAAACTTCTCCCCATAACTTTCAGTGTTGCCAGACTTTTTTGATAAAAATTGTGAAATGTCATTCGGGTCCCCAAATGTCACCAGACTGCATACCAAGTTTTTGGAATTTCTGGAAATTTCCATTTTCTACTATCCGGGGCCGTGGTGGAAAATTTTCTTCCAAAATGGTAGTTTTTTCCGATTCATGGCAACACTCGAATAACAGACCAACAATCGCCCGGAACATTGTACCCCACTCCGGTGTCGCCATCTGCCGGAAAATTGCTACCAAAGTTTGGGAATTTCATGATCGCAACAAAATGGCCGACGGCTCAGCCGCCATCTTGTTTTTTGATAATCTGTGAATGAGGCTCTAAAGCAGACTATACAACGCCTAAATACTTAAAAGAATTTTTCAAAAACAATTGCGCATCTCGGAGTGACACCTCCCTAAAAACACCTCGAAATCGCATTTTCAATCCAAGATGGCGGCGCGGCCATTTTGTTTTTTTAATTTTTTCTCAATTTTTTTAACACATCTTGGCAACCAAAATAAACTCTCAAAAAAGAAAAAATTCAGGACGAAAAACAAAAAAGTTGTTGTCTCAAAAAATGCCGCCATATTGTTTTTTGGTTCAAAAAATCCAGTAAAGCTGGCAGTCAAAAAATCTAGTTAAAAACAAACACTAACAATTTTACCCCTCTCCCCTCTAAATACCCCAAAAATACCCCTGATCAGTGAGTGAGTGAGTCAGTGGTAATCGAGCTTTATATAATATAGATATTATATTATATATATATAGTTGGGATGGGAAAATATTTTTTTTTTATATTTCCAGGGCATTGTCTGCTGAAAGGGACTTTGTATGAGCATGGCGACAGATTCGCGCCGAAAGAGTGCGCGGAGTGCGTGTGCCACGACGGGAACATGCAATGCACGCGCGTGGACCCCGAGATCGCGTGCCCGCCGCTGCCCTGCGACCCGCCTGATCAGTTCACCGTGCCTGGAGAATGCTGCAAGTTTTGTCCAGGTCAGGTTTATTTGTTAAAATAATAATGTCCAAATAAGCAGTAGGTACAATGCCCTTAAGCATGTAGAAGTTAGAAACACAACATGGATTTGTCAAAAAGCTGAGATGAAATCTTGAAACATTTAATTTACAGTCCAGGACCATTTTTCTGGTTTCCTTAATGGCAAGATGTGGGTCATATTGTGCTGCTCTTGCTTCTATGAGAGAAAATGTCTCCAATGCCTAATACTTAAAAGGGCAGCCATCCTCACTTACAATAATGCGAGAAGAGGTTTGGGGATTTGATTGAGGCTTCATGTTTGTCTTACAGCTATTACAATCTTAAAGCTCGGTGGAGTCTCGGTGAAGGAGGCCTGCACTGAGGTTTTACTCTTTATACTCCATTATGTAGCTTTAAGGTTGATTTTTAAAGTATTATCTAACATGAAGAACTTAATTATGTCCTACAGGCGTGGACTACTGCAGCATGGGGCACTCGTGCGACGAGAACGCGACGTGCATGAACCTCAACACCAAATACACGTGCACGTGCAACCAGGGCTTCCAGGGCGACGGCCTCACTTGTGAAGGTACTTTATTAATTTTTACAATGGTTTTTGATGATTAAAGTTGTGTACCTAAATATAATAAATTTATAATAAAAATACATTGTTGTGTAATGTTAACGGCTGACACAGCTCATGCATAAAAATGTTTTTTTTTACCAAAACGGTTAAGGCTTGCATCTCATCTGATGAAAAGTGATGATTAGTTGGGCGAAAATGCTGCCTGAAATTTTCAACCACTGAGTGACTGGGTATTTTACCTCCGGCTGCCGAAACACAACAATGCTGATAACATGCATACACAAATAGCTTTTCGCGCTAGTGTCTACGCGCAAATGTCTTTCGCGCTAGTGTCTTTCGCGTAAAGCTTCAAACACACCAACGCGGCAACGCGTGCAGACTGCTATCGCTAGCGCGATCATAGGCCAATGACAGGTCGCGCGGGCTGTCATGGGTCGCGCCGTGATTTCGCCGGCGAGCGATCAGCACGCGTTGGTGTGGTTGAAGCATAAGTGTCCCGAAACGGATGGAATTAGAACCAGCCCCATCACCAACCGAACCCAGCAGATTTCGTTTTCTCGTGGCTTACTTTGAGTTTGTCATGTCACCTGTTCAAAAATCAAAATCAAAATCATTAATTCAGTTTAGACCACAAGTGGCACTTATGTAGGTACGTCAAAATGTAAATAATAAAGAAAGAAAAGGTAGCCCTTATGGGGCACTTTACATGTCTCCTTATCTTTTGGGCCCTACCAGCGCTTCGAGACAAACATATGGCAAGTGCTGAGAAGAAACGCCGGAACAAACTCAGTCACCACTTATTGCGTTCATTCCAGACGTGGACGAGTGCCAAGAGGCGGGCGGGTTGCGCGGCCACCACTGCCACTCCAACACGCGCTGCGTCAACGTGGTCGGCAGCTACGTCTGCCAGTGCCTGCCCGGCTACGCCAGGAAGGACAAGTTCAACTGTGTGGAGGTAATGTTACGTTACAAGCCTGAAACAATGGAGTCGTTGCATGCGCGTATAAGGGTCATTCCACCGGCCAAGAAAATCACGTGTCCGGGGCCAAAAAGTACCCGAATATCATAATATTTTATTAACAAATATTTTTATCTAATAGTATAACTTTGGTTCTTGTTGTTAAACCACATAGATAGTTAATAATAGTTAATTAAGTAATTAAAAAAAAATCGTAAGTCGTCAAAAAATGATTACCACGACGTGTCCGCGCTCCCGATTTCAGAACAAATTTGCTCGTATAAATTAATCCGTTATTATTACCGCTTTCAATGCTTATGTAATCGATTACTGATTAAATAAACATTGATAAATTAAATACGATATAACTATATCACTAAAAGGTTTTGTAAAATAACTATTTGAAGTTGTGTCCGGGCGTTAACCGTGATTACCCCGACACGTTGCTAATGTGCGCCTACGTCCCTAGCTACGCAATTTAGAAACGAGCTCTATCCTCCCCCGTGAACCTTTAGTTGTGGCCTGCGTGCCGAGGTGATCGGTAATGCAACTCGTCGCAGGATTTCGGAGTTATCGAGATAAGAATATGATTACCCCGACCTTGGTTCAGTGCACGATTGATTTACTCTATCCTGTTTTTTTAGGTTTCTTTACATGGAAAGTTCTTGAGAATGTACAGGAATAATGGTCCATGTAACCGCATTTTTGTGTATTAAAACATATGGGATTCAACTTACAGATTGGGCAGGGCTCAGGATAAACCTTAATTTTTTGACTACCCCGACCTTGATTACCCCGACTTTTGTCACCGAGTAATCAATAATACTGTAATTTTACTAATGAATGATTAACTAAATAACGTTTAATAAGCAAAATTACCCTTTACTAAAATGAAATCCTATCTCCTATTAATACATAATATTATCCCTCAAAATTGGCAAGACCCCTGGACTCGACCTTATCACCGCTGAAATGCTGTAAGCCGATGTAAACTCCGCCGTTACCATCCTGATACCTGTCTTCGAAAACATCTGGATGGAAGAGGAAGTCCCAGACGACTGGCATAAGGGGCTTCTAATTATTGTGCCGAAAAAAGGGTAAAGCAAGGGTATCAGTACCGGAAGACCCAAGAGATGCGATCTGGAGTGAGGAATTGCACACCGTTGGTGCAGAGGATGTCCAACGAGTCCACAATTTCACTTACCTCGGGAGCATCGTTTCAGAGCCTCGAGGTACCGACGAGGACATCACTTCGCGCATTGCCAAGGCCAGAGCTACCTTCGCACAACTTCGAGCCGTATGGCAGTCACGGAAATTGACCCAAGCAAGATCAAAATATTCGGGTCCAACGTCAAACCAGTTCTGCTCTATGGGCGTGAAACGTGGAAGGTCACTAAGGTTATCTCGCACCAGCTGCAGATCTTCTTCAGCCACTGTCTTCGCCGAATTCTCCAAAATCTTCAAACGACGAACTTTTGGAACGCTGCCACGAAATACCGATCGTTCAGCAGAATAAACGCTGCAAGTGGAACTGGATCGGCCACACTCTCCGAAGGGACCCCGATCACATTCCCAAGCAGGCTCTAGATTGGAACCGCCAGGGAAAATGCAAACGTGGTCGCGCCAAAAAAACAGCGGCGCACTGTTAAGACTTGGAGCGAGATCAAACGCGAAGCTCAAGACCGGATGCGATGGAGGACTGTTGTGGACGCCTTCTGTCCCATATAGGAGACATAGGACATTGAGTCACTAATATTATAATATGTATAATGTATATGTATGTTTTTTACTCTTTTACGCAACAACTACTTAACAGATTTTGTTGAAACTTTACAATATTATTGTCGTTTATACATCAAAATAACAAATGGCTAGTTATAATAACATTTACTTTACAATATCTTAACACGTTGAGTGCGAAACCAGGTCTATAGACCTTGTGTACGTTTCGCTTACCGTGCGGCTAAGAAAATTATAGTCTTCCTTGTCGTGCGAAAGGCATAACTTCAATTGGGTCCGGTGTAGGAAAGTGATGAATATATATCTATGATGTATTCTTAAAATAGAATCCAATGATGTACCTACCTTAATACCAGGTTTTTAGACCTGGTACCGCACGGAAGTAATAAAATGTCTTCACAATGCGAAACCAGGTCGAAGCACCTTGTACCCTGCGCACCTGGTACCGCACCCCACGCTAGCTTCGTGCAGCCAGTGTTGCCTCGCATTCGTAAGAAACGCACATGTCGACATGGCGTCAAGAGAAACAAACAAAATCAAAACTGAAAATTGATTATTATTTAATTTGCTACACGATTTATTGCTAATTTAAATAGTTTTTCGTGACAAATATTTGAAGTTGTAACTAAATGTTATTAAATAATATGTTTTCGTTAAATATAGCTTATTTAAGTATTTATGCACGTATGTCTTATTTTTAAAATATTTAGACTAAATTATTAAAACATCTTTGTTTGTTACTTTTTTAAATTTTTATTAAAACTTAATTAAAACTATCGATATTTGTATTTCACATCCCTAGAATACCCACCAGCCTTCCCTACTTCAGTGCGACACAGGGTGCATAAGCCTTGTATTTTGAATATAGCTATAATTTTTATACTAAACAAGTTATTCACGAACGCCTTCAGGTGTATGTCAATAAATGCTATTATTATTAATATCCTTAGAAAAAAACACAATATCTATTAACATGAAGCCAAAAATAAAATTAATATATCTTAAATATTACAAGGTCTTTAAGCCTTGTGCCGCCGCAATGTAAGTTTTAATACCAGGTTTACCGACCTTGTACCGAAGGAATGGAAAGTATTAGAAAGTTACTGCCGCAGCAAAGGTGTTAAAAAAACCTTAGAAAATAAAATATTTTGTTTTATTTTTGATTACTCTGACTCCCAACTTTGATTACCCCGACCATGAAAATTTTGATGTCGCATAACTTTTTATTCCTGCTTGCTACAGATGCTATAAAAAATATGCTCGTAATAATGTCTATTTTGAAATGTTTTACCTAAACTTACTCTAAATTCAAAAATAAAAAAGGTCGGGGTAATCAACAAAATAATCCAGATCCGGAGAATGACCGATAATAACACCCCAGAATGGTCTGGAGGTCCCCCTGAGGATTTTGGGCTACCGATTCAAATATTATGACAGTTGATAGTGTGTACTCCCTCGTCCCCCCTCCTCCCTTACATGTAGATATGCCAATGAGTCGATGATGAACTATTTTGTAGTCAATTAACTTACTTCTATTAGCTTTAGTACTTTACTAAGGGCTGATTTTTCAATCGTCGGATAGATTTAACTGAAGAATACCTAAGTTTGACACATTGACAGTTTCAGTATGGGAAATATGTCGAAATGACAAGTGTATTCTTCAGTTAAAAGATTCTGGAATGGAGGCCATGTACCAGCAAGCGCAACGTGGAACGTCCACCCACAAAGTGCATAGATAGATAATCTCATGAAAGCTCCAGGAAGACGCTGGATACAGGAAGGACATACAGGAGGAACCGGTCAATCTGGAAATCGTTCTGGAGGTCTATGTTCAGCAGTGGACGTCATGTGGCTGAAACGTTTATGAAAATCATATTATTTTACGGTTAATTGAGATTTCAGGACTAGAAGGTTGAGTGACCTCATCTCTTGCCTTTACTTAATGGACTGTCTTATGGCTGAAAACGATTAAGAAAATCATATTTTACGGTTAATCAACGTTTCAGGACTAGAAGGTTGAGTGACCTTCTCGTGTCTGGGCATAAAAGGCTTTGCCCAAATGACTCGAGTGCTAACCTCTGTGCAGGTGGACGAGTGCGCGGTGGAGTCGCACGGCTGCCACGCGGCGGCCGAGTGCACCAACACGCCCGGCTCCTACACCTGCCGCTGCCGGGAGGGCTACACCGGCGATGGCTACAACTGTGCCCGTAAGTTGCTAAGGGGTTAGAGAATAAATTATAGGTAGTACCCATATTACTTAATATGGGCTCCACATCAAAATTAGATTAGTTACATAATCTTACCTTTTTGAGGTCTCTGTGTAACCTGAGTGGGCATTAAGTATTGTGAAAAAACGAGAAGATGAATAGGAACTGAGAGAAACTCAATCAACAATTAGGTCAACAAAGTAAGCTGTTAAATTGATCGTTTTTCAGGGTTGCGGTTGCCAACTCACAGCAAAAATGGCAGCAAAATCTTGCAATATTTTTTAAACAACCTTTACATACCCTCGTTTTCAAGATAGTTACATTTGCAAGAACAAATTAGCTCTCGTGCTAAGTTTAATCCAGCCCCAAACCCGCAGCGATCTGCACGGGCGGCTGCTTAAACGGCGGCGTATGCGCGCCGCGGCGCCGGAATCGTGCGCGTGCCCGCGCGACCCGCCGCCGCGCCCTGCGTTCAAAAAATCTTGCAATATTTTTAAGACAAACTTTACGTACCGTTGTTTTCAAGATAGTATACATTTGTAAGAACAACCCACCACCATTCATGGCCATGCCAACCTTCCGGTTATAACTGGCCGAATCGCGGGAGATGCGCGCGGAACTGCGTCTGCCGTGGCAGGTTGCACTCTGCCGCGCGCAATGCTTTTGTAAGAACAAATGGTTTTCGTGCTTAGTTTAATCCAGCCCCAAACCCGTAGCGATCTGCACGGGCGGCTGCTTAAACGGCGGCGTGTGCGCGGCGCCGGAATCGTGCGCGTGCCCGCGCGGCTTCGGCGGCGCGCGCTGCGAGCGGGACCTCGACGAGTGCGCGCCGCCCGCGCACCCCGCCGCCGCGCCCTGCGTGCAAAAAATCTTGCAATATTTTTGAGACAACCTTTACGTACCGTTGTTTTCAAGATAGTATACATTTGTAAGAACAACCCACCACCATCCATGGCCATGCCAACCTTCCGGTTATAACTGGCCGAATCGCGGGAGATGCGCGCGGAATTGCGTCTGCCGTGGCAGGTTGCACTCTGCCGTGCGCAATGCTTTTGTAAGAACAAATGGCTTTCGTGCTTAGTTTAATCCAGCCCCAAACCCGCAGCGATCTGCACGGGCGGCTGCTTAAACGGCGGCGTGTGCGCGGCGCCGGAATCGTGCGCGTGCCCGCGCGGCTTCGGCGGCGCGCGCTGCGAG
Source organism: Ostrinia furnacalis (assembly GCF_004193835.3). Taxonomy (NCBI): domain Eukaryota; kingdom Metazoa; phylum Arthropoda; class Insecta; order Lepidoptera; family Crambidae; genus Ostrinia; species Ostrinia furnacalis. The sequence goes on along the minus strand of NW_021132089.1, from coordinate 81,127 downwards.
CGGGACCTCGACGAGTGCGCGCCGCCCGCGCACCCCGCCGCCGCGCCCTGCGTGCCGCGCGCCGCCTGCGTCAACACGCCCGGCAGCTACTACTGCGTGTGCCGCGACGGCTACCGGCGCGACCCGCACCTAGACCACTGCGAAGGTAAGACGCGACCTGACGAGTGCGATGGTGGGTAGACGCAACCTGACGAGTGCGAAGGTGGGTAGACGCGACCTGACGAGTGCGAAGGTGGGTAGACGCGACCTGACGAGTGCGAAGGTAGGTAGACGCGACCTGACGAGTGCGCGCCGCCTTAGTCAACACGCCCGGCAGCTACTACTGCGTGTGCCGCGACGGCTACCGGCGCGACCCGCACCTGGACCACTGCGAAGGTAGGCGACCCACAAACTGCATAGGTTATCTCTTAAAAGCTGTAGGAAGGCGCTAGATGTAGGCTGCTGCCAACCGGTCAATCTGGAAGTCATTCTAGAGGAGGTCGATGACCCGCACCTGGACCACTGCGAAGGTGGGTAGAGACACCCACAAAGTGCATAGGTTATCTCTTATAAGCTGTAGGAAGGCGCTGGATGTAGGCTGCTGCCAACCGGCCAATCTGGAAATCATTCTAGAGGAGGTCTATGACCTGCACCTGGACCACTGCGAAGGTAAGACGCGACCTGACGAGTGCGCGCCGCCTGCGTCAACACGCCCGGCAGCTACTACTGCGTGTGCCGCGACGGCTACCGGCGGGACCCGCACCTGGACCACTGCGAAGGTAAGACGCGACCTGACGAGGTGAGTCAGGAGAATTGCTTCTTCCGAGTCACAGCACCACGGTACGCCATTTGGTTTCATATTGGCACACATGAGAGTACCCAGCTTCTGCCCTAGGGGGGGAGGGGGGCAGCTATCCTTCCATGTCCTCCTGGGTATGCCCATGTTGGCACGGCTATTATGCTGGCACTCACTGATTTCCGGGTGAAGAGTACGCTTCACTTCAATGTATCCCACTTCTTTTTGCTGGTCCAGGAGTAGATACCCTTCATACTGGTATAAGCGTACAGTATAGTAGGAACATTGGAGGAAACTGTAATTAAAAATAATGACATTTGAATAGTTATTGCTACGTGCCATCACTACACCTTTGATTAACATTAGAATGTATCTTTATAATTTGCAGATGTTGACGAATGCGCGGAGGGATTTCACACGTGCCATCCAAGCGCACGCTGCGTCAATACGGATGGCGGTTTCAGATGTGAATGTGAAACGCAACCTTGTGAACTAAGTAAGTATGAAAATGACACACAAGTAAGAATCATTTCAAGTCTGTGGTTATTCAAAACAATCGAAATCTAGCCACGGACTTTATGTACAGTCAGTCTCAAATAGTTCGTGACACCCAAAGTAACCATAAAGTTTGCTACACGTCTTTTTTTAAAAAATGTGTCTGTAGAAGAATCCAGAATCACTTCTTCAAAAAATAGGTAGTTACGCCTGAGCCAACTTTTATGGCTATAAAACTGTTAAGTTGGGATTAATCGCCATCCATCTGTTAAAGAGGACACGTGAGATCATTATTTGGTTTTAAAACCATAAAAATTGGTCTAATTGATCCCAGAGGTGAGCCCAAAGTGAGGTCTTTTTTCAAGTCACATTTATTTTATATCGCGTTTATGTTAATCGTTTATTAAGAAATCAAATGTGTTTTTCTTTAAGGATATTTATTGGGCTTTCAAATAACACCAATATTGTTGGAGCACCATGATTGTGTCAGGAGAAACGAGTTTTCTTGTAAAACGTAGGTGGGCCGATTTTTTTGATGACCAGTAGGTATATTTGACACTACGTTTGTTTGAGTTTGAATCAATTTCCGAGCTTCGTTCCCCAACCCAAGGCTCAATGTCCCGTGCACGTTGCAGGCTGCGCGTGGCAAGGGCAGGTGATGGCGGACGGCGCGCGCTGGGCCGAGGCGGGCGGTTGCCGCGCGTGCGCGTGCGAAGCCGGCGTGGCGGCGTGCGCGCGCGCGCCTTGCGCTTGTGACGCGGCTGATAACCTCACCGCGACGGTAAGTACCTCTACTTTTATTTTTATCCACAACGAAGCTCTTGTTATGCAGACAGGAAACGAATTTTTCCTCGAAGCCTCGATAGCTTGAAGCCACTCCTTACCCCTAGGTCAAACTAGCTAGCAAACTCGTGATCCTAGGCATAGCTGGGCATTAACTCGTTAATCCGTTAATCGTTAATTAACGAAGTTAACATTTCTATTAACGGATTAACTTTTAAGTTAACTTTAAAAAATGTTAACGGACTCGTTAACTTCCGTTAAATTATCCTAAGTCCGTTACTCGTTAATCCAGTACCTATTATTTACCAAAAAGATATAGCAGGCACGTAGAAAAACGCGTTCTGACAAGTACGTTCGGGCTTCCAGAACTTCCAGAACCCAAAACAACAGTTTTTGTAACCAGATCACTAACGACACTTGTTTGTATGTGTGGGACAACTCTTGCAACTGCATTTAAGACCAGTTTTCCTGAACCGATTGAGCTGAAATTTGGTATACTTATGTAAGTAGGTACGATGACAATGCAATGTTATGGTACCATTGAGCTGGTCTGATGATGGAGTCATGAGGTGGCCATAGGAACTCCTAAATGACACGGCGGCATCGCATCGAATTTGGGTTCGTTGGATTTGTCATTTCGAGCACTTTGGTACTAGATGATGTCCAGGGTCCTGATGATGGAGTCAGGAGGTGGCCATAGGAATTCCTAAACAAAAAGGTGGAAACTTATCGAGTTTGGGTTTGCTGGATTTGTCTTTTCGAGCACTTTGGTGCTAAATTGTATTGTAATTGAACCAAAGCTCTGAGATTGAGATACTACTAAAAAGTGTTTTAAACTTTTTTAAAAACAACCTTTTATTCTGAAATGCAGTTGTACTAAAACGAAAAAATAATTGTACCTACTTATGCAAGGTATAATATCGAAAGCTTGTATCGCGCATGGAATTTATTCCTCTTTTATGTTTGCGCTACAAGCTTTCGAAATTATTTGAACCTTGCATACAATTATATATTTCGTTATAATTATCATGTGTTAACGGATTAACGATTAACGTTAACTTGCGTTAAATCTTGCGAAATGTAACGTTTTAACGTTTAACGAAGTTAATTTTTTTATTAACGGTTTAACGATTAACGAAGTTAACTATTTGATTAACGGTGCCCAGCTATGATCCTAGCAAAGCGGGTTCGATCCCCGCCACCGCTCGACTAGATGGTGAGCCCACTCGTAACACAAGCATACCACGAGGTAATATTGTATTCATCCGGAATTCTCAACCACCAGAGGAACTCGCGATGCACCTCAGGTTTGATCCTTGAAATTAGTGTACCTAGGTACCTACCGTATAAGATTCAGTCGAAGCAACAGCAATCGTAGCAAATCATTTAGTTGGAAGAAAATTGAATTGAATCGAACCTTCGATAGGTGAAGGGAAGTTAATTCTCTAATGGAGATCATGTATTGGCTAACGAACTCAGGAAGGTGACCGACACTGACTGGCAGACAGCAGTCCTCGAGACCTTCAATCACCTCAAAAATGACAGCTACTTGAAGTCAACATTATTTATACCTTAATCTGTGTTTCGCGTATTCATTCATTCAGTAAGTCATTCTGCAACCTCTAATTCCAGCTACAAAGCACGTCTTCGGTGATGGCGGTGCCGGCGCCGGCGGCGTGCTGCCCGCACTGCGAGGCGCGCTACCACTGCCGCCACCAGGAGATGCACCACGTCACCTTCCGCAGCGGTGAGCGCTGGCTCTACCAGTGCCAGATCTGCGAGTGCCTTGTGAGTACGCGAATAACATGAGCTGGATAAACAAGATGTTGGAAAGAAAATTATAGCCATTTCATTTCACTAACCAGTATCGACTGTGACGCCTAATCTAGGACACTAATGCCCGTTTTCACCATCAATACCTAATTTTTAAGTGACCCCTATGAAAACAAAATGCCTGTTATATGTATTACCATTAGGGGTCCCTCAAATATTAGGGATTGATGGTGAAAACGGGCATAAAATACACATAAAAGTAAGACTTTAGGAACTCTACTTATCTTTCATCATCAGTCACCTTCAGGAACACTAAAAATAAGTAAGATTTTAGGAACTCTACTTACCTCTCATTATCAGTGTCATTGTCAGATTTCAAGCCGGATCGACATTTGCCTAACGTGTTGTGTCGTGACGAATCAGAAATACATTATGCGATAGGTAGGTACGTCAAAAGACATCATGACACGATACAACACTAGTGTATGAAACCAATTCTGTTCTGATGCGTCACAACTCAATCAAATATATAAATTCGACATCACCCGTTGTTCTGGAGCGGATGTCGCGTACCGGAAAACGCAGCGTGTGACGTCCCACCCACAAGGTCCGTCGACATCATAAAGGCAGCAGGAAGGCGCTGGACGCAGGCCGCTACTAATCGATCAACATGGAAATCGTTGGGGGAGACGTCCTATGGCTGAAGTAATGATAATCCTTTGTATGGAAATGGAGCTATGACTCAAGGGTGGAGCGAGCTAAAGCCCGGTCTGTGAGCATGTAGAATTTTGTCCTATGACCCTAAGCTACCCATCCTTATCGCTCGCGCGTAATTATACAGGGTGACTGGAACTGAACCCGCCATAGCTAATATGCGTATAGAGGAGGTCATTTGCTAATTATTGAACCTTAATTTCTATGGCTAAAGTTTTATAGTTTAGGAGATATATCAATTTTTATACTTTTTTCAGATTTTACCGGAGATCATTGGCAATCCATTATCACCATTAGCTTTTTTTTTAATCGAATTCGAACTTTAATATTTTATCGTGGTTTGTACTTTTGTTGAACTTTGGCGGCTCGTGGCTAGTTATTCAATCATTATCTGGATCTGAAATTTATTTTATTTAACTAAAGGTTTATTCGATATTATTATCAAATAAAAAAATCGGTTCAAATCATGCGAGAAAAAAAATTAAGCAGTTTTTAGGTAAAATTTCGGAAAAATTTGAAAAAAGTATAAAAATTGATATATCTCCTAAACTATAGAAAGTAAGGTTCAATAATTAGCAAATGACCTCCTCTATACGCGTATTAGCTATGGCGGGTTCAGTTCCAGTCACCCTGTATAGTCAAGGAGATGGCATAATTGCACCGCTGCAGATGTTTTTAAACGGCCTTGTGTACATTCCAGCTGGGCGAGGTAGACTGCTGGGAGCCGGAGTGCGAGGAGGCGGGCGCGTGCTGCGACGCGGGCGCGGGGAGCGCGGGGGACGCGGGGGACGCGGCGTGGCGCGCGCCGCACCGCCTCGAGCTCGCGGGCTGCGCGCCGCCGCACTGCCCCGCCTGCCAGGTACACCGCAAGCGCGCGCATACACACAGAAAACTTTTCAATACACTGAGAGAGGCTACTCATACCCTAAACTGATGGTAAACCTTTCTTAGGGCTAATTTATTACGTGAGACAATTTTGGCAATTTTTCAATCCCCCCGCCCCCCTTGGTGAGATTTGGTGAGATTTTTCCAGACCCCCTCCCCCTCCCCACAATCTCACGTGAGATTTCTTAAAATACATATTTGCATGTAAATGTAAATCTGTGCTTCGATTAGGATTTAATATTAAAAATTTAAAAAAAAATTACGTGATACCCCTCTCCCCTGCGTGAGATTTAGTGAGGTTTTTCTTGACACCCCTCCCCCCCTAATCGTCTCACGTAATTAATGGACGCCCCCTAACTTTTAACAGAAGAATAAAATTGACATTTTGGCTTATTTCCCATATCAATGAGCCAAACTTATTTTTCAGTTAAAAGTTATCCGGCGATTGAAAAATCAGCTCTTAATCGAATTGTAACTTTCTACTCAAGACCGTGATCGCTCCGACAAATAGGTAAACGATAAGTGAGATTACTTAATCGTTTCCACCCTGTATAAACTGATGACTATATCGATTATCAAATCAAAATCTATAAGAAACGCTACTATGCTAGTGATATATTACGTAAATCATAATTTAACGAAGGAGGCATCAAACGACATCCAGCTGTTTACGTTTGGAACAACTATGGAACAAGAAACGATAACTGTTTCAAATGCAAACACTAGGACTTAGATCTGCATTCTACATTGAAATGTGTATCACTCAACTGGTGTCTCTTTGCAGCTGTACCTACTTCACAAATACTAAATAAAATATGTTACATAATACAAAAACGTCACACTAATAAACCCATGATCATCTAACAAAATGTCAATTAACAAAGCTCAATACATACCTGTTATAAGTTTCAAATGCTTGTCGCAGTTATGGTTTCACATTTGACTAACTTTGCAAGTGCGCTCATGGCTCGTAATCCGCTTACTGAATGCTATTTTTCTCAATAGTCTCCTTTCTAATCGAAGGCTTCAGAGGCTATTATAAAAATAGTATTGCCCCTTGAAAGTGTTAACTCGCTATCAGCTTAGGCCATCTAATGTGAGCCGCTTATCCATGGGTCCTCGTGTGAAGCATCGTTTCCGCTTGTTGCAGGGCGGGCAGTGTGCTACTTTGGTGAGCAATCTCGCGTGTTGTGTGCATCGGTAACCATCCCCACTCTTCTTATTCATTCATACATTGCTGTATTAACACGTTTTTATTTCAATGCTTAAGCCTCTTATTCAATATTTTTGATGCATTAATATGCTTACCACTACCACGTTGGGCGCCAAAGTTAATATTGGCGCCCAACATGGTGGATGGTTTTATTGAATTCGAGGCTATTCCATGTCAGATATCATTTTATGTTGCATGTTTCCTCATTTTTATGTTCATCAAGCATGACTTACTTTTCAATTGATATACCTACATTCAGAAATATCAGATGACGCATGGAATGAACAATCAAATTGAAAACATATTCGTTCCTAATCATTAAAACATTTTTTGTTATTTTTAATCACTTCAATCCATTAGATAAATAGTGGTAGTGTATAGTATCCACTACGTAATCACTATTATGTAGTTTTGAAAACTAGAATCTAGTCAACCCTAGAAGTAGATTCTGAAATACCTATATTGTAATTACTAAAGTGTATTTATTATGTAGAGCCCTGCTATAATGTCAGCTAATTAAGATCCCAATTGAAAGTGTAACTTTCATTGAATACAATTCAATTAAAAAGCGTTGTTCTGAGAAAACGTGTATTTATCGTAGGTTTATATGTTTTTATAGCTTAATATGCCTGATAGTTGTGCGTCATTAGGTTAGGTAGGAAATATTACCTTTTTTGTTATTCAGAGTCTGTTTTGATCCGATTCACTTCATGATTGTAGTCAATAGCATTTATTTTGGCATGTGATCTGATGTACTTATTGTAAATAATGTAGATAGACATACGAAACAGACTCTCAGTAATGGGAAACAGAATGAACAGTTCCGAATGGAATACCTCAGCCGCGCTAACACGGTTAAAGTTCACTCAAAGGCCACTTTGACTTTTCGGTGATTTTAATCGCGACAACATTAAACAAATCGCACAGTTCGTTTGCCGTCAGGAAACTAGAGAACTATCTACCTAGAGATAAATCAATCTGTAATATGTTGTATTTTCCACTAAAAACTTTCTACGTAATCGAATACGGACTGCCAGCAGCAGGTTTAAGGCCTATTCAGACCTAAGCGGTATTCGCTACCATCTGCGGCAGAGAAAACCCAGTGGGTATGCGGTAATAATACTGTTCAGACCTAAGCGGTATTGCCGCGGTACTTGATACTAAATACCTGAGCGAAACCCGCGCGGTATGTACCTCTACCCACAGCGGCAGCGAATATCGCTCAGGTCGCTCTAGCCGCGATACTTGATACTAAATAACTGAGCGAAACCCGCGCGGTATGTACCTCTACCCACAGCGGCAGCGAATATCGCTCAGGTTTGAACAGGCCTTTAGTTTTCTCTGGTGTCGCGACGGCAGTGCGGCAGTGCGGCTTGTGTGCGTGTGTGCGTGTGCTAGCTGGTACATGGCGCGGTTGGTCCGTAGAGCGCGGGCGTGGCGGGCGCGCGCGCTGGCGACGGCGCTGGCGCTGGCGGCGCTGTGGTGGGGCGGCGGGCGCGGCGCGCACCGCAAGCACCGCGGCGCGCGGCCCTAGAGCCGCCCTGAGCGCGCGACGAACACCTCTATTTATTCTAGATAGACCTAATGTTAACCAATTGCGGCGGGCGCGCGACCACTCGACGGCCTTACTTAGCGAGCGCCCGCCCGGGATCGCATGTGATACTGTAATATACGGGAGCGGTCGCGTACGTTCGAGTATTTCGTTATAGCAATATTATAGTGTTTACGCGTAGTTAGGATTGTGTACCGGAGTGCCGCGAGTCGGAGCGGGCTGCGCTCGCGCGCTCGCCGACGGCGCCGACGAGTCTCGGCGTCGAACGCCACTGAGTGAATTTCGGTTCCGATTTCGCGCGACATTCGTTAATTCTAAACTACGATTACTAGTCTAGAATTAGGAGTACGAGTTGACCTCACGAGCAGTGATCGTTAGATTTAACTAGATAGATTGAAAAACGCACACAAATGTCACGGGAAATCAGAACCATCGCGCGTCTGGCCCGACGCGACCGAAAATGATATCGATTGATTTTTACGAGTGTCATTATGGCCTAATGTCTTGTGTGAATGAAGCGCGCCGCGTCGGGCCCGACGCTCCGCAGCGGACCGCAATCCGCCGGCGCCCTCGCAACACGCCGCGTTTGCGTCGCCCTTTATTATCTACGAATTCTAAATTTAACAGTCGTCGATCGCTTTAAAATTATAATATTAGACTCGTAACTGAAGTATTTAGCTATTGTTGTGAATATAAGTAACGTATAGTGTCGCTAGCGCGCGGCGGGCGGGCGCGGGCGCGGCGGCGGCGGCGGGCGGCGCGGCGGCGGCGGCTGTTCAATTATAACATTACGTAATATTTTAATTAGCCTTAGTCCTGTACATGAGTAGCGTAGTGCGGCCGCCGCGGACCGCCCGTGCGCTTGCGCCCTGTTGTACGAAATTTTTCATAATATATTATAGTTTTTGTTTGTCTTTATATAGAGATCGTTTTCTTGTATAATTTTGAAAATAACCAAAAATAGGTACCAAATATAGAAAAGATATGATTGTTTCTTAATTTTCATAAAGCATTTTGATGCTTGCATGTTGTATTGTGTTCAAAAAATTACAATTAAAAAGATATCCTCAATGTGTTGTTTCAGTCCATTTTCCCCAAACACTCTCTACATTAAAAAAATTACTATGTAACAACAATATTTATTTCATAATATAACATTAATTTATGAATTTTACGAATTGTATCGGTCACATACGCATCAAGAATTAAATTAGATCATCACATTTACAATTTGTAATAACTTAAATAGCTTACAAGAGACGGAGGATGGGCGTGTTGAAGATTCATAATCTTTAAACGCGGTGATAGAGGACAACAGCTACCAAGCGTTGAGTTAGGCCCAGAACAGACGGTGAAACAACTGCAACTGGTAGTTACTTTTGAGTTGCATCTAAGTTTCTGCCATAGCGTCCGTTGAGAAACCACACATGACGCGACCAGTTTGAAACTTTCAGTTTCAGTTTCATTCATCAGAATCATCACAAAGTTTCGTTGCAGTTGCGTTTCACCGTCTGTTCTGGGCCTTAGAGTTCACAAAGGCGTTGTCAAATATCGCTGAGCGTAGAATATTTTTGAAAGCTGTGCACCTCACCGTCACCGCGTGTAAAGGCGCGCTCACATGGGCGGCGCGAACACGTGGGCGGCAGCGGGCGCGGCGGCGAGGCACGCGCCGGGCGTCAGGCACGCGATGCGCAGCGGCTGCGGCTTGTGCCGCGGCTCGCGCTCCACCACGCTGCACACCACTGCGTACGCGGTCGTGAACAGAGTCACGCCCTGAGGAGAGAACAAAATCAAGAAATAGCTAAGCTATTAGTGAGGTGACACACTGGCGGATTTCAAGCGTTTGCGCAACGTTTCCGCCTAGAGTTCTCGCCTCGTGTTCGCCTTGGAGTCCGCTTTGGAACGGCTTGTAATCTGCCAGTGTAGCAAGGCCCTTATGAGTAGACTCCACCAACGCAGCTTCAGCGGGCCAGTGGCGAGTGCGACCACAATAACTGGTAGAAATCAGTCTTTGTCCACGTGGGAATGTGTCTGATTGAAAATGTGTCCCGTTGAAATTGTGTCCCGTTGGAACTAAATCGATGATAGATGATAGCGTCATAGTAAGACTTGGCCCTTATTTCAAAGTTTATGTAGTTAATTAGATGCCAATGTAAAATTGCGTAGGTAACTCATAAATCTTCATTGTCAAAATGTGCCTTATAAATAGTTTAATGTGCCTTATAAATAGTTTTGCTATTTTTATGACAGAAAAAATCTCCAACCTCTTCTTAATTAATATTATTTTATTCAAACTTTTCACATAAAAGTGATGTGCAGTGGCGGACTTAATGCCGGGTGAAATTCTTTACCAGTCAACCACAGAACATAATATGGATATTCAGTAACCATACCAAAACCATGATGATGGCAGAAGCCAGGGCAGACAGCGCGTTGACATAGCTACGGAGCTCGATAAGTGCGGGTCTAAGGCAGCCCGTCACATGCAAGGGAACATTACACTGATCTCCACGCTGAAAAAAATAATTTGTAAATTAGAATACATAGCCATATTACTGGTACTATGTGACAGACCCTATGGATGGCACGCATTGGAAAATGTTTTTAAAGATTACAAAAAAAAAAAAGTTTTAAAAACCGTTGGGCGCCAAAGTCAATTATTATTATTGGCACACAAATTAGTGACGTTTAAATGTTCAACCTGATGAGCCTGAACTTTCACTATCAATAAAAAGAAGTAACACGGGAAAAAGGTCTACCTTTCCATTCCATACGCGGCCGCAGCAGGACGGGGGCAGCGCCCGGCGGTGCTGGTACCAATCAGTGTACGACACCACTCCGCAGCATCTCAACTGCATAAAAAATATAGAAATAATAATTTGTAAAACTCTTCATTGTCCATTAGCAACTGAATCTTTTTTTGCTTTATGTCTCAGACGAGACTACTCAGACGCCAATACCATCGAAACTTCTCGTGGTAGCTACCAATTCCGCCAAAACAAATGGGCATCAACTGGCAAATTATATGAAGTCCTTACCTCCATCTGCATAGCCGCGAAGGAGCTCTTCACAGCGGGGTCGTGTGCGTCTCTCGACATAGCCCGCAGCATGCTGGAGTTGAGTGCCGCCGGCTCACGCACTGCGCGCGACAGCCCCGCTACAGACGACAGCCCCAGTGAGAGCATAAGCATCGCCACCGTCACCAGGGTCATCAGCTGGGGGAAAAGACTTTATGCACTGAATAGAAAAAGTAAAAAAAAAAAAACAATTTAAGGCCATGATTTCCCAAATTGTCGATATTTGACCGATTTTATTTGCAGATAGCTTCTAAATGAAAAGATATTTTAGCAAACAAAAAATTGTACGAGTAAGTTAATGTCTTTAACTAGGGCGACAACTTTTCCAAAACACGATATTGCATAGTTTGTCCGATAAAAAAAAATCCCAAAGAAGTACGTCGACGGCTTTTTTGTTTTACTCTCATATATTCATTTTTAACATTTTACACTTAAAATATACAACGTGTCCCAAAATTCAAGGATAAGCCGGCGCCGCAGGGTGAACATAGTCATGACTAATTTAGGAAAAATAAGAAAAAAAATCTATCTCAATTATTTTTTAAGTTACACAATAAATTATGAAATTCGTCGAAAATTGACACCCCTTATGATATTTTACATTACCACGACTACAATTTTTTAAATACTTCTGTTTTTTTGTTTGTATCGGCAACTTAATTAGTGCTGCTGTCCACCCTAATTCTTAAAACCCTCAGAATCCTTGCAGTTTTTACACAAAAGTTAATCAAAATATGATATTTCCTTAAATTTTTGAACGATTTTTACGTTCACTCCACTTTGACTCGTCGTTTTGTAAAAAAACAGTATGAACACTACTGCGGCAAGTTTTTTATAAAGTTGACGCAACTATCCAAGATTCCAAAATGGTATAATACTCTAAGAAAACTAGTCGCAATAAANGGCCCTGTACCCCAGCCTTATCCCGTGCCCTATCCATGTCCCAACATATTCCCGTGTCCCAACGTATTCCCGAGTCCCAACGTAATCCCGTTTCCCGACGTTTATCCGAGTCCCAGCGTAATCCCGGTTCCCGACGTTTACCCGAGTCCCAGCGTAAACCCGGTTCATGGCGTTTACCCGAGTCCCAGCGTAAACCCGGTTCANACAGTCTTTAAAATATACAAATTATAGTCATAAGTATTGATGCAAGCTAGGTAGTTAAACATTCCAAACATTTTTATTTTTTACTAGCTTTCCGCCCGCGGCTTCGCCCGCGTGGAATTTTGTCTGTCACAGAAAAACAATATCGCGCGCGTATTTACTCAGCGTTTAGACCTACCCTGGACTACGACAAACATTTTAAAACCAAAATCAGCTCAATCGGCCCAGCCGTTCTCGAGTTATAATCAGACTAACGAACATCAATTCATTTTTATTTATATAGATATAATCATCAACTTTATAGTAGCCCTTTTTCATTATGGTGCTCGTCATGTTCCATACCAGATATCTCATTTTAAAATTAACATCTATTAGTTAAAAATAATTCAATCCCGAACATCGAAGGAAAATTGTATTCACAAAGCAGAACACAGTTAATGAAATTATTAATAGTCCATTACATTTGTATTGAAAATAACAGAATCGGTTTTACTCGTACTAATCGTCGGATAAGATTGGCAGTCATCAAGCATCGCATGCGCAGGCTTTAAAGCCTGTCACATAAATCATTTGTCCTGTCCTGACTGACTGACTTGTCAACACACGGACAAGACTAAAGAGTCTAACATACAGGTTTGTTTTATAAAATGAGTATAAAATTATTAATTAGAATACTACCAACTACTCGCTAGGTGTCAATCATTTTTTTAACGCAACACGTGCTAAGAACGTAACTAATAGTTACCCAATAATGTATAAAAAAAATAACAGCCTATTGCCTCCACGTGCATTAAAAAAACTAACCAACAAAATGTCTACCACGTCACGTCACTCATGCGCACCGGTCAACGACCTGCCACTGTCGCTTTCGGCGCTAACCATCGCCGCATCTAGGCAAGGCTGCATAACGGGCATTCCTGCATACTCATCAATGTATAAAAATACAAGACGAGCGTTGAGGCTAACCCGTTGTATTTCATCATTTAGCACAAGCTCATTATTTAGAAATTCGTTTCCCGAGGGTTTCAACTTCACTTCACTAATTTTAATAATGGATACTATTCAGGAGTGGTGAAATATTTGTAATTAACTATGTTATCTCACTAAATATTACAATAATAATATGAAGAAAAAACAAGTAATTTCTAAAAAAAAACTTAGCAAAACATGTGACAGCAAAAGACAGTTTACGGGACTATTCCCACCTCTCGTTCCCACCACTGCAACTCCTGTGTAGCCAGGATCTACAGCTTGACCGCCACAAAAACCCAACCAATGAAGGTCAAGTCTGTCCCGGGGGAAAGTTAAACTGTCATTGGACCCGCAACGAAATTAATCAAAAGACAGTTTCCAAAAAATAAAGTAAACAAATAATAAAGCTCTTATCAAAGCTATATGTATGTATAGGAGTGTATGTATGTGTATCGGACATGCACCCTACCACACCTACCAATTAGTGACGGTGTAGACTGTACAGCAATAGCAGTATGTATTCATTGAAAAAGGCTCTAATACAGTATCCATTTGAGATCCAGTTCAGCGCTCTACAACTACCAACCTCGCAAACACGTCAATGTACAACGAACTACTGTAAAACTTCCGACGCATGCTGAGTGCGCACACGCATGGTAACAACGCTGGCATTGGCGGTGATAAGGAAGCGCATGCGGGTTTAGGCTTTGGCCTTAAACTACAAGTTCGTGATAAGGTGAAGGTTTGTTATGGTGGCACAAGGTGTTTTATTTTTAGCTACCGCAATAGGTTTAACTGTACTAGTTAAAATCTTTAATTAACTTTGCCCACATTAATTGTTGCACCACCTAACTTTAACCGTAAATATAACGATAACCGGTGCTTTTTTATGGAGTTTGACAGATAATTGACGTTTGTCATAGTTAAAGTAAAAAACAAAAATGATACGATGTTTCACTATGAAGACTTTTTAGATAAATCTTTATCTTTTTCGTTTATTCAACTTTATAGTTTCATTCATTTGGTTGTATTGTGTCATAATGATGTTTATTTTTTTTACCTTAAACTACCCTACACTCATTTGTCATCAGCATCAGTCAGATGAAGAAGTCTGGCGACTGTTCATCATTAATTTATTAGTGGTCGCGGTCCGCAGTGATGCCTCGGTTCGGTTCCCGGAAGAGCCATCAATTTCGGCCGCTTACCCGCACTTAAACACTCCTTAGCATTTCATAAGCGGTTTTCACTCGGGTCGCGTGCGCGCGCGTCGTTTTTGCGCGAGTTGCGCCCGCTTCCTGCGTTATGCAAGAGAAACCGCGGGTAATCGCTAGTCGGGAACGCGGCGCTCTCGCGAGTTTATGTAAGAATTAGAACTAGTGGAGTTTGGGTATAATCGAGCGGCACGAAAGAATATAAGATAAGGTAAACCTGATTTAGTATATGAATCGCTCTATTAATTTCAATTTCAGTACACATTCACGAGAAATTGTAACACAAAAATGTGCTACTACAAGTCGTGTATTTAATTTTATGTAATTACATGTAAATCGGAATCGATACCACGTACCTACTAACAAGGTTTACCTTTTCGTTAGTGCGTTTCCGGTACATGTAGGCAGGTAGGGAAAATATGCATTATATTTTACGACAAAATAAATAGATATAAAACAATGTTTTCCTAGACAATTACATAGTAAAATATGTCAGATACTAAAAGCCATATCCTTGTGACTACATTTTTATACTCTGTGTTACTCTGTAATCAAAGAACTCAACTGGGTACCTACCATGAGTTTACGTTAGGTGTGCTCGCTAGCGAGTACGTCAAAAATCTCTATGAAGGTTTTGTTTCTTGAAAGTAGCCGCTAGGAGCGCTGCACAATATGTCATACAATTAATGTCATTTTTTTACGTAGTCGCTAGCGAGCACACCTAACGTAAATTCATGGTAAGCACACTGTATTCAAGTTTGTGCCGCTCGCGAGAAATAAAAAAACAAGAACAATCTTCAATTATAACCGCCATTTTCTTGTTCATTCAAACAATTTCGGGCCCTAGCTAAGGCGCTTCTCTTAAAATAGTTTTAATTTAGAGCCTGCCTCATTCTTAATTGAAAAATTATATATCCAAGGCGCCTTTAATTAAAGTCTTCGAAGCCTGCACGACATATAAATATGTATGCCGTAGATATTTTTGATCTTACGCATGTAATTAAAATTACGCTCGTTAGAGACTGAAAGTAATTTGGGAAAGTTGGATTAGCTCGTAAATTGATACGGTTTATTGCGTGAGATGATTTTGCTGTTTTGGCAAAGAAATTGTGTTTTGGCTGTTACCAAATTGGAGTTATGGTAAATTGTTCGCATCACAGTGTAAAAGATCGGTAAACTGGTGGAAAAATAATGCGGTGTGTTTAGCGCAACTTCGACCGACAGTCCGATAACATTCACGATATTAATAGACGACTGACACCAGTTTTTTGACTTGTGTCTTCCCAAAAGAAACCGTTTTAAGACTATACTAGACTGTAATGTCATATTATACTTACTAGAGATATTCCGACCGAGTATATCGTCGCTACATGTGACATTCGTTAATACGCGATCTCTACTCAAGAACACGTTTGCTTTACACCGGTTATCGGCGCTGTACAGTAAGTACCATAAGATCGGATCAAAAAATTATAATATATCGAAGATTTGGTTTACTCAAGATCCTCTAAGAGCCTATATCATAAAGACTAAGGCTGGTTTTAGAGTCACGCTGACGCACGCTGACCGTCAGCGCTGACAGCCGAAATGTATGAAGCGTCGGCGCCGAGCGATCAGCGTCACTCAGGAACGTTCCCTTCAATTACAATACATATTGATCTGTCAGCGCCGACGATCAGCGAGCGGTCAGCGCGATTCTAAAACCCACCCAGCCATTCTACGAATACAGGATTTCCCCAAGTACCAACAAGACCGGTACCAATCAAACTCATCTTATTATAACACACGAGCCTCAAACGACGCCTGCGCAAAGTTGGTACCATTAGACAAACAAACTGCGTCCCATTCACTCCGCGGCTGTCAGACAGGGACGGGCGATCGAGTTAGCGAACTGGTTTCGCGTCACCTTGAACTCTGCGAGATGACCATGGTACTTGAACTAATGGTTTTTAAGTATTGAAAAGAGGTTGAGTATCATGATAGGGTACAACACAAAGTATGGCAATTATCTTAACAAACTATGTGACCCGGATTCGCACTTCTTTTGGGTGTCATGTAGGCTAATTTAACGTGACAGGTACCTTCCAAAATCAAAGCAAGAAATCATCTTTTTCTCAGACAGTTGAAATTTTTGAAACNACTATTCCAAATTCCCCAAGTAAAATTCATGGATTATTGTCAAAATGTGTCAATTAACTATTATCTATCCCATATACAATACAAATAAACAAAGATAAATAAAACAAATCGAAATAAAACCAAAATTATGCTGGTACTACTTATGCTAATTTATTTTAAAATTGGTCATATATGTGAACTTCAAACTCGTGTCATATAAATTCTAGTGAACGAAACATATTCCGAATTTAGATCATGAGAAACTTAAATAAATGCATTATTTGTTTCATAACTTACATTTAAATTATTATAAATAATTATTTAAAAACCAAGCATCAAAATGTTATCCATAATATCCTTGAATCGGTAGTGTCACGAAATAGGGGACACCCGAAAAATAATATGTACGCTATTTCGTGAGTCAATTAATCGCCATTTTAAAGGAATTCTACGTTTTCATAGAACTTTTTTCTAAGCCAAATCAATTGTCAAGGAACACATGAAACCACTATTACAAGTTTTATTTAAATGGACGTTCCTTCGCCTTTTTATAAGCTTAAGAAGTTGGAGCGCTAACCTTACGGTGAGAGCAACCTTTGCAAGCCGCACGGCTGTTTTTGGCTCTCTGAGAGTTTGAAGCTTCGTATTGCTCTCATTTTTGGCGCCACAATGTTGGTACTTGTTTTTTTAGATAGCTTAAATAATAGAGATTTTGTAGTAATGAAGAATTTTTATAAATAATATTCCATTTGCTTATTATTTGAGCTAGAAAAAAATCTTACGAACATACGTACTATCACGAACTAGTAGCCGTTTACCTTAAAGTAAACCGTCATCCAACTTACGGTTTGTTTTTACACTGTGGCGTCAACGCGTCGCGCGAGTGTCAGCGCGAGTGTCAGTGCGAGGTGTGCGGGGGCTGTGGTAAACAAATGCACGGCATCGAGGCGGTAAATCCTAGCCTTAACTATGGTCACAAAAAAGATAATAATATTGTCAAGTATAGTGTGCGAAAAAAACTGTAATCCATTAAAGCATACCCCGGCGTGCCTCGGCCGACACAGATTTTCAGTATTAGCACAGAATAAGTAATAGTACAGGTACAGAAGGATTACTCCGCAAGACGATTTAAATAAATGCGAGTCTTGCTACGACGCGATACAGTGGAATTCAGCTCGCACAGCACTACGTACCTACAATTTTATTCACCTACAAGTTTTGTCTCTTTCTATCGCGTGCCTCTGAACTCTTCTTACGCTGTTAGGGTTGCTGTCTAGTGAAAAAAGAATTAATCTATTTATTTGTAATTAGGTACGTATGTAGGTAAGTATGCATTCATTATGGAAAACCTTGGGAGAGGTCTTTGTCCAGCAGTGGACGTCATTTGGCTGAAACGAACGAACGCATTCTGAGCAGTAGTCATGGTAGGTTAGGTTCCTATACTATCCTAAGAATTATTGATTACCTACATGGCCAACATACCTTTCAGCATCTTTGGGAAGCGAAAAAAAAAGATAAATCCGGTCGATTTCTTTTCGAATTTAAACACCCGAACGTCGCACAATATTTCTTTCTCTTTATGTCCATTTTTAAATAATACTTCGATCATAGAATTATAATCATACTTTAACGCACGCCAGCGTCCTAACGGGCGAGCGCGTGACACTCGACTGATATAATACCCGCCGGCGGGGCGCTTCGCTGTAGGTAATTATCGGATGTACCGCGCGGAGTGAGCCAGGCCTGGTATTAGCTGGTAAAGTTAAAAAGCAAATAAAACTTACGTTGTCTATGCCGAGAAATGTAGATTACGTTACGATCTAACGTTACTTCATAGCTATAAGTATTTCTACCGTTTCGAGGTTTTAAATCGTTCGTATCAACCTAGACCTACCGTGGCCATGAGCGTGAGCCCCTTAGGGTGGTAGGGCACGATGGTGCAGAGCCAGCACGCGGGCAGGCACAGCAGTGCCCCCACCACGAACAGCACGCTAGACCCCAGCTCCACGCCCAGGTCAGTCGTCCAGAAGTAGTAAGAGATGCGCAGCAGGCTCCATGCTGTCGACCCGCCCAGGATCGCCCCACCACTCTGAAAGAAAATAACTATTTAAAATTTAACTCTTGTGACTTCTTATTAGTAGCCGGTAGAGTACAATAGGACCACCCCCAATCTTTCCATCGATGTCAAGAAATGCGCCGGACATCAGCCTACCCGTTTAGCCAGCCTTAGGAACTGAGGAGTGTAGAACAAACCCTAATTCTATTTGCAGACTTGCAGTGAAGAATAAGTAAACCTGATGAACAGATGATGATGATAATGAACCTAGGCAAAACGGTTGCTTTATCAACTCCTAAGTCTCAATTTTAAAGCGCTCTACACACCGAAGTCATCAGAATGCCTTCTTCAATACCTAAATGTTTATTATCTACTTCTACTGTCGTCATATTTTTATCAAACAAGACTTACGAGCAACAGCCCCGCACACGTAAACAATACTAAGCCACTGCTTCTCATTTTCACAAACCTAAACGTAAGTTAACAATTTTTGTATTAATTTAAATTATTTTAGATTAGCAGTCTTTCTGACACTGACAGACACTTTTGCAAAATTTGAAAACCGACAAGATTTGCCAGAGGATGCCAGAAATAGAGGTTTCCAAAAAGTTTGTTTTGCAGGCAATATTTATGTGCAAAATAATTGTTTTTCTATTCTCTGAGGCCCTTTTCACACGTCCCGGTTTCACAAGTGTATGGGCATGGTACGTAGCTTTCACATGTTCCGGCGTAATTAATCCGGCATTTCCTGAAGTCAGAGGCTTTCAAGGTACGAGATAAACATGTTCTGCATCATCATAGATTGCAAGTGTATTCTTTGGGTTTGTTTGTGATCAAAAGCCAACTTACTCGTACCTATTCAATGTTAAAAATATAAAAAAATAACAGTATTTTTTAAAGAAGCAAGTAAATCACTCATTCAGTGCATGTTCAGTGCCATACCTATTTAAATAAATTTAGAAAATGAGGCTTGCCACCACCCCCGTGGCATATAATATACCTACGTAGGTAAGTAGCGTTTGGTCCATTAGGAAAAGTTATAAGGAAATGTAGCCAATTACAAAGAAAAGCTTGAAATGGACGAAACCCATATCAAATTGCACCAACATGTAATTTACAATATTCATTTTAAACTACAGACTGTAAATAAGCAGTGAGCACTTATGATTAAGATTTCATGGATTTCATGCTTTCAAAGTAAAGGTTTTAAGCCTAGTCTTATTTATACTTTACGCATTGTTTATGTAATTACAGGTACAGCTGTGTTAACGGAGATTAATTAATTAAGTGTTATTTTTTAAATTTAGGAAGAGAAACGGTTTGCACTGATAGAAAAGTTCATCACTTCATAAATAAGTAGGTAGGTAGGTTTAATATGGCCGAGTATAATGAATACCTATATGTAGTATGTCATCATCATCATCATCAGCAGCCCTTTACAGTCCACTGCTGGACTATGAGCCTCCTTCACTATAGTAGAGGGTTTTGCCATAATCCCCTTGGCATGCGGGTTGGAGATCGCAGTTTAAAAGATTTATGTTTGACGATCTGGTGAAGGTCGCGGGAAGTACCTGGACGCAAGCGGCGCAGGACCGGTCTTTGTGGAAATCCTTGGGGGAGGCCTTTGTCCAGCAGTGGACGTCTTTCGGCTGAAACGAACGAACGAACGATGTTTGTCAGAGAGCGCTGCTGCCCGTTCTCTGTTTGATGTGTAGTCCCTAAGCCTAAGTCTGTTTGATATGTAGTATGTATTACCTAATTATACGAGTTCAAAAAAGAGGTAAAGATTGTGAGGTTGTATGGGGTAATTGTGGATCTAAACTGATTTTTGAAATTCTTTTACCAATAGAAAGCCACATTATACGTAACTGTCGTGTGTTTTTCTATAAAATCATTTAGTATTTTATTATGTCATAATTTTGTTTTTCATACAGAAAGTGCAAATAATAAACACATTTGTGTCCACTGCCCTATTATTGTGTTAAATTACTATGTTATTACTTATTTATTGAAATTATCGAAAACAACCCACTTAGCGAGTATTTCTAATGTAACAAGTATTAAGGAATAAGTATGAAATGAGAGAAAAGCCATACCTAATTGTTACCAACACGGAATTTACATTTTTCATTAAATTTACAAACCGTGTCTAAGTGGTCGGTCAGTATTTACGATTAAGATAATTTCATGCTACTAAAGTAAGAATTCAGTGGGTATTTATTTGGAAATACTCTAACCTTAAACATAAATTACCTACTTGGTTAAACCACTAGAGATCATGCGGGTCATATTTTTGACTTTCATGGTTTTTGTAATTTCTAATTTCGGCCTTGTTTACGGGGATGTAGTTTGGAATTTCGGTAGAGAAACTCGGGACAGCTATGTCATTGGACGCGAAGTTGGACAAATAAATTTTTTTGAAAAGACCAAACGGATTCCCTTGAACGTAAGAAAATTAATGACAGGCATGTTTGAGTTATCGCTTGGGGACTAACGTAGCTATTATAAAGGCCTATTCAGACCTAAGCGGTATTCGCTACCGTCTGCGGCAGAGAAAACCCAGTGGGTATGCGGTAATAATACTGTTCAGACCTAAGCGGTATTCGCTACCGTCTACCTATGTACCTCTACCCACAGCGGCAGTGAATATCGCTCAGGTTTGAATAGGCCTTTATGTATCTGATATCACCACTGCCAATTCCAGAGAGGGTATGGTGTTTCTACGATGGAGGCTAAATAATCTGATATTGTTGATATTTAATATTCAACGATTCTTGTACTTCCTGTCGTTCCACCACCTTCAATATTTACGTAATACGCGATGAGAACATTGTTTTATCTCGAGAATTTTTCATGTTTTCCTATTTTCCATAAAAAAAATTTAGATACCGCCTTGCCATGAAGTGACGGCGGTGCGAGTGGCGGTGGACAACGACGTGTCGACGCCCACCGTGACGTACGCCAGAGACACCCTCACCGTCACCGTCGCCTACACCCTGCTGCAGGTCAGCAGCTCCACCTTCGACGTCGCCACCAAGGGCCGCCAGATCCCCGGCTGCACGGCGCACCAACAATTAAGCCAACCTGTGTTTTGGGACGACTATTAAAATATCTCATTTTTGTTAAATTTGGTAGCGTTTGGAGTTTGTGTATTGTTTGCAAAAATATAAAAATACCTACATCGCTATTGCATGGAGTTTTGAAATACTTTTTAGACTGCAAGGTTAGTTCAACAAAACCAGTTTGATTTTTTTCATGTACCTATAACAAGCGTATTTGACCGCAATCGCACCTAGTGAGATATAGACCGTCGTGATTTATTGAATTTATTTAATCAAAAAACCTTTAGTTAGTGTCTCATTATATTTCTTTTTCGAACAATCAAATTGCAAGATAGCCAAAAATACCTATGTCCTATATTGATCCTATGCATCAGTGAGAATTGACTCTATCATAAGAGTTTAAAGATTTAGGGCAGCTTCGTTAGCTATTTACGGATATTATATTGCGGATATTATCTATATTCGTCGTCTACTTGAAAAGTTTTCACTGTAATGATTACTATAATAAGTATACGTTACGTTAGGCAAAATCTGGATTAAACGTTTACTCTATTACACGGTTTGCAAATAACGTTAAATCATCACTTGAACCAAATGAATAACATGATTATTTCATTCGCATTACAAATGACCCAAATAATCGCAAGTTATTTGTATTCTGCATTAAATATAGACCTATATAAGTCAATAAGCGAGGTTGCAAATGCAGATTGAAAAGCAATCTTGAGAGTGCAGCAACAATCTGTATCAACCATGCGTGCTCCCATACCCTTGCTTCTACTGGCGCTGCCACTGGCATATGGAAAGATTGTATATGAGTATGGAAACAAGGACAGTATAGGTCAACCTTTATCATATTTCCAAGGTGAAATGGGAGCCCTCGAGAAAATTCGAGTTGTAAACTTGAAAGTAAGTAAAAAAATATAACTGTCCCTTTTATAGTTAGCTAATAAGAACTTAACTCTTCAAATCAATGCAAGTTTTGCAGAAAGCCAATACTTATGTAGTAAAGTATATTAAAATTGTTAGTTATAAATATATGTCATATATTTTATTTATTATTTATTACACTACTAGCGGGCGCCCGCGACTTCGTACGCGTGGATCTCGTTTTACCCCCCCTTCATCTATCTTACGCGGTTCAGATTTTTTCATACAAATGTTTTTTCCCGCTAACTCCCGTTCCCGTGGGAATTTTGCAATATCCTGTTGTAACTAAGCTTTAGCCAAATTTCAAGCGTCTAACTTAAGCGGTTTAGATTTTTCATACAAAAGGATTTTCCCGCTGATTCCCGTTCCCGTGGGAATTCCTAAGTATCCTATAACCTGCCCAGGAGTATGAAGAATAATTGTACCAAGTTTCGTTAAAATCCGTCAAGTAGTTTTTGTTTCTATAAGGAACATACAGACAGACAGACAGACAGACAGACAGACAGACAGACAGACAAAAATTTTACTGATTGCATTTTTGGCATCAGTATCGATCACTAATCACCCCCTGATAGTTATTTTGAAAATATATTTCATGTACAGAATTGACCTCTCTACAGATTTATTATAAGTATAGAAGATAGAAGATAACTATAGATATTCAGCCGTTACATCTTTGATTATACTCGTAGTGGTGTCTTAAATCCTCTTGAGGTTTGTCCACACTATTGTTATCTAGACAAATAGGTAGAATAAAAGTTTTAGTAAGTATTCTTATTCTCTTTACAATTTCAGGTGCCCCAATGCCATCAAGTAACGTACGTGCTAGTCGAAGTCGAAAATGACCGATCGGTGCCAACTATTAAATATGAACCAATCACAGAATCTGTAGTGATTGTATACCACTTGGTTTCCAACAGCCGCTCCGCATATGAAATTTGGGTTAAGAGTGCTCACTTGTATGGCTGTGACGTCCCACCACCCCCATCATCGCAAGATGGCGTTTATCCTAAAGGGGATACTGGGTATGACAACAGCGCTGAGGTTGTTGCGACTCCGGTACGCAGAAGTTACGGAAGTAAATATGTACTTCCTCAAGGATCATATGATCCTTAAGTCTCACGCCGCGCCGTATTTTCCAAACTTAAAAACAAGAAATTGGAGCATAGCTGTTAGTTAACCAGCATTTTGAATTGTGATCAAGGTTCAATGAACCCAGGAAACCTGAAGATTTTTCACAACCTCATTTGGAACCGTACTATGCAGAAGAATATTCGAATAAACAGTTGCTCTACAAAATATGTGTTTAAATAAACTTCAATAAATATCTTAATATAGATAACATCATCTTCTCAGCATCAGCCGATATACTCGTATTGTCTTGAAGTGGTGGTAGGGTAAGCTATATTGGGACTTAGGAATATTGAGTACCTCGAAAAAGGCCTTACATAGTTATAATATTAATTACGCCTATGCGTCCCCCAATGACTTCCACATCGCACGGTTGGTAGCGGCCTGCATCCAACGCCTTCCTGCTACCTTTATCAGGTCATCGGTCCACCTTGTGGGATGTCCTACGCTGCGTTTCCCGGTACGTGGCTTCCACTCTAGAACCTTGCTGCCCCATCGGCCGTCAGTTCTGCGTACTATGCGCCCTGCGCCCATTGCCACTTCAGCTTACTAATCCGTCGGACTATGTCAGTGACTTTAGTTCGTTTACGGATCTCCTTATTTCTGATTTATGTTTCTTAAAGAAACACCGAGCATAGCCCTTTCCATAGCACGCAGTGCAACTTTGAGCTTCTTTATGAGGCTGTGGCGTTCGGATTTCTGAACGCATCACTGACACAAGCTGTCAAAATTGACGGAACGGGACTACACATTTTCCCGCTCACTCGGAGCTACTTTTGGTCGTTCCACGAACTATTATAATGGCACATATAAGTTAATCATACCGTATGCTGTTTGTGATACATGCAATGTTTACGCTGATTACCAAACTGTGTTTAGAGTGATATTTTGTGTTGTGTACAACGATAACCGATTACACATCGTCTCAATGCTAACCGGTGTTTCATTTGGCTTGGGGGAACGCCACCGCATGAAACCCCAAAAGGCCTATCTATAGGGCAGACATCGCAAATGCGCATATACCTACCGCGAACTCTGAAATTTATAAAATCACCAGAAACAGTGTAATCAATTTAAAAACCAAGCCTCTAAAACACCCTTTTCATAACCATCATATTAATGATATTGAAAATCTCTAGTAATAATTCCCAGAATCTCTAGTACAGCATTGTTGTGTTCCGGCAGTTAGAGGCTATCTTAATAGCCAGTTCCTCCGTGGTTGAGGGTGAAGCTCCTTCCACCTTCGGCCTGATCATCACTTACCAACAGGTGAGATACAGGCCAAGAGCTTCCTCGTTGTGAATAAAAAAAAAACAACTCTTATCTAAAGAGTTTAAAGATTTATGACAGCTTTTTATCATAACTAGTTATATTGAATAGTTTTCCATAATTACATAGTAGATACATACGCACAATTAGTATAAACTGGAACTAACATAACTCTATTACACGGTTTTGCAAATAAGGTTAAAATCATTACCTGAACCAAAAGCATAACAATAATTTTTAATTCGCATCACGAATAGCACAATGAACTGCAATTTATTTGTATTCTGCATTAAATGTACTTCTATATAAGTCAATGAGCAAGTTTTGAAATTCAGATTCATAGGAATTCTAAAGAGTGCAGCAACAATCTGTATCAACCATGCGTGCTCCCATACCCCTGCTTCTACTTGCGCTGCCACTGGCATATGGATCGATTGTATTTGAGTTTGGAAACAAGGATGACCCTCATAGTAAACCTATAGGAAATATCCATGGTGAAATTGGATCCTTAGAAAAAGTCCGAGTAGAAAAATTGGAAGTAAGTGATTAAAAGTTACATTTTTAAGTTCTTCAATGTAGGTTTTACAAAAATGAATGTCAGTAAGTATGTGTATTGTTAATTACTGATATCAAATTCTTAATAATCTTATTCTCTTTACAATTTCAGGTGCCGCGATGCTATAAAGTGCAGTATGTGCAAGTTGTAGTCGAAAATAAGCGGTCAATCCCGACTGTTGAATATGACGAAGTAAAAAAATATGTATGGATTGTATACCACCTGATTTCAGACAGCCGCTCCAGTTATGAGATTATCGTTAAGGGAGTTCGCTTGCTTGGATGCGACGTCTTGCCACCGGTAGTGCACAAAGATCACAATTATCCTAGTTGTTCAAGTGACTCCGGTTCGCAGACATTACCAAGGTAGTTATGATCCTTACAACGCCTCACGCCGTGTTTTCCATACTCGGAACCAAGAAAAGCCTGGAGTATTAGCTGTTGGTGGATCAGATTCTTCTGAAAGCTCTGATTCTTAATTATTTTTGAATTTGGATCAACATTGGATAAACCAAGGGAACCTGAAGAATTTTAACAACCCCATTTGGAATTTAACTTTGCAGAAAGTAGTTCATATTCTATTAAAACCGTTGCTCTACAAAATAATTATGTGTTTGAATATTTCATATAGAACAAGTCTAATACGAGTACACCTTCTTCTAAGCACCAGCCGAAATGTTATCTCGAAGTGGTGGTAGTAGGGCAGGCTATATCGGGTCGTGTATAAGTTCCCTAAGGCATACATGCCTACAAATTAAAAATAAAGCATCTTTCTCAACAGATTATAATAAACTATATTGTTAGATTACATAAGAATTAACGTTTTATTAAACGTATTAATTATTGCCTTCTTAGTCAAATTAGCACAAATAAACCTAACGGAACCAAATAATAAAAGGCATGTATTTAAATGATCTTTTTAAATTAGCAAAAACGGCAAATAAAAAAATCTAAATGGTCATCTATTTTAATGATTGATCCTCTTTCTTTGAGACATAAAATAAATAAAATCGATCGATATTTTAACCTCTTTTGAACTACGCAAAAAATTATTGAGATGTAAAAATTATATCTGATCGTTACTTGTTGGTCCTCAAAAATAAAAGAAATGAGCACCAAATATTCAATATTGTGATACTTTTTTAAATAATTCGATTTTTATAAATTATTTTTTGTCTATATCAAATAATCTTCAAAATAATTATGTTATGGTACTTATTTTTATTAAGTTGTAGTCAAAGGATGGAAACTATTTAAAGGCACTTGATGTTCAAAAAATTTTTTTAAAGGTTAAAAAAGCATACCTACTTAACACGTTCACACTGCGTTATCGGGTCGAATTGACCTTAGGTGCTGGATGCGTTGGTGCGGAATGGATATATTCGGTCTTTTCAGTAGTACGAAATATAAATATAGTTTTGCAATTGTTTCGTCAAACACAGTAAATATTTGGAAAAATAAAACTTATCAGGTCCTTACGACCCGATGTCGCACTAAAAGTAAAAAAAAAAGATCCTCATCCACATTTTTTGTACTAATTATTTTTCACAATTTTTTGGCAACAAATCACTTAAGTTTAAGCCGGCTCTCCAGTCCATGTTTAGCCTTACACAATCAACAAAAATATGACATTATTTAACATTTTTTCTAGAAAATTTTGTTGAATATTGATATGTTATGTCGTGTAGGACAAAATACGCGCTGGAGTGGCTTTAACTTGCAATGTAGTTTTTTTTATTTCTTATCATTTAACATAAATTCTAGCAAAATATCCATTTAAACCGCTTTATCAACAAAAATAATCTTAAAAAATTCATATGAAGATAAAATAAACATAAATTTTAATAACATTAGAAATTAAAAAAATATATATCAAAAACAGACTTTAAATTGCTATTTTGAGGTCTTCGGGGCATTGTATCTATAACAGTATAATATGTTTTTTTATTACAATAAAATTCTCATTAAAACGTAATGAAAATCAGTGACCAAGGTACATCGCTAGTTGGGTGGTCAAGGTACAACATTGCGACTACTTCACTTAATAAGCATAATAAACCCACTTCCATTTGAGCTTAGGATCTGAAACTCATATCGTCCAGTAGCTAGATATATAAAGATTATGTTCTAACTATAACCGTTTTGTCAAACATGCAACATTTTTTATAAATTGACATTAAGTAAACCTCCAAAAACTCACTGCGTCAGTGTAAAATATTAAATTACCATTTTTTCTTGTACTTGCACGGCGTCGGCGAATCTTAGCTAACTTCACGTTAATGTTGACAAATAACGTATGTAATACCCTAGACAACTTTTCATAAAACCGCATAATTTAAAAAATATTTACAATTGTTTTAGGTACAACTCTGTCCAAGGTTCAACAGGTTCCCCTACATACCTACTCAACTTTTGCAATCCTATAGATATACTTATTGCTATAACCACAAAACCCTGATCGGTCAATGATGTGGCTAATTCTAAAGCCAGAGCAGCGCAAGGAACTTAGTAATTTTTTTCTTCAAAATTTTAGAAAATTATGATCTTATTTTTGTAATTACAGACAGTTTTGATTCAACACAAAATATATCTAAAGAAGGATTCATCCAAATCAATGGCACACTTAATTCAATTAAAAAATAATAATCTGATGTGATCATTCGTTCTTGTTATTTTCCTTGTTCTTTTTGTTATTCTATTCTGAGATTTTTCGTGAGTTTACTTTTCTTCTAGAATTGATACTTACAAGAAAATTCTATTCTCATTTACATTATGTACTTACATAAGTATATCAGCGATTTACGTCAAAACAAACATGGACTGATGGAACTATCGGCTTTATTATGGTAATGGAGATAAATCAAAGTTGATTTACAGTTCTAGATTTAATAATAATAAACGATGTTACGGTGTATTACACTTTAATACTATATAAGGGACCTTTAACATCAGATTCCGATAGTCCTTCACAATGTATACTCGAACGATATTAGTAGTTTTCATAGCCATAATTTCCATAACTAATGCTAAAAAACATGTTTGGGAGTTTTTAGAAAAATATCCTTTTTTTCCCACCATAGACGAAGCTACCGGTGAAATAGGATTTTTCGAAAAACAGAAAAATATTATATTGAAGGTAAGTCTGTACAATGAATGACATTTATTAATTTATAAATTACCAAGGTATACTACTTTTATAAATTAATGTTAAACTAGCTGTGCCCGCGACTTTTTCTTTACTGTTTCGACTATATTGGTTGTATTGTAGGGTAATCTAAATATAATAATATGTCAGCCGTTTGGTGTAGTGGTTCGAAACGGACTACTATTCCGGAGGTAGCGGGTTTGATTCCCGCACAGTACAAACATTTGTGTATGAACATATTTATTTGTAGGTATTGGACTGGGTGTTTTCTATGTATAATAAGTATGTATTTACAAAAAAAAAGTATTTAAGTATGTTTATATCCGTTGTCTAGTACCCATAGTACAAGCTTTGCTTAGTTTGGGACTAGAAGCGCAGTGTAAATGTCCAAGGATATTTATATTTATATTATTAAAGGGGTTCCACGCGTACGAAGTCGCGGGCGGCCGCTAGTGTTAAATATAGCCTAAAGCCTTCCTCGATGAATTGGGCAATTCAACATAACAATATTTTTTCAAGTTGGACCTAGGTACTGGTCCTGAGATTAGCCAAACAAACTTCATAATATTAGTAAGTATGACAAGAATTCGCCTTTATGACCACAACCACAAAATTCAAATCCATAAATGAACTGTCTTCATCTAAGTTTCATTATTATTCATTAGAGGAAAAGAAAAACATTTGAATAATAACTGATGTTTCAAGGTTAAAAATAAAAAAAATAAGCCCTTTGCACAATTTGCATCGCATCAAACAGCCGTTTGCCGTTATAAACGTAGCCACGTTATACTCGTAGCTCACTTTCTGTATTATTCGACTCAGTTGCAATCCCATTTCAGGTCCCTAGATGCCAGACAGTTAGATACGTGCTTGTTATGGTTGACAACTCTGTCGCCAAACCGAAGGTGGACTATGACAGTGACACAAAGATAGTGTCCATCAAATACGGGCCATTTCAGTACAGCAAATCGACCTACCAAGTGCTCGCTACAGGATCGGGCACACCTGGCTGCGACGCTCCTCTTCCTCCTGCTCCTAACCCAAACCCATTTGATATAATTGTCGGCCCTGTACCCCAGCCTTATCCCGTGCCCTATCCATGTCCCAACATATTCCCGTGTCCCAACGTATTCCCGAGTCCCAACGTAATCCCGTTTCCCGACGTTTATCCGAGTCCCAGCGTAATCCCGGTTCCCGACGTTTACCCGAGTCCCAGCGTAAACCCGGTTCATGGCGTTTACCCGAGTCCCAGCGTAAACCCGGTTCATGGCGTTTACCCGAGTCCCAGCGTAAACCCGGTTCATGGCGTTTACCCGAGTCCCAAAGTATACCCGAGTCCTGACGTTTACCCGAGTCCCAGCGTAGTCCCGGTTCCCGACGTTTACCCTTCTGGACCTGTAATTTCTCCAAATCCCTTCGTAGCGCCAAGTCCTTTGGTGTCGCCAAGTTACTTCATTCAAAATTAATAAAAATTTTATGAATACCTAAGTATTTCAATTACTTTTTAACGTCATAGTCTTAATTTTCAGAGATAGAGCATAGCGCATCGGATGCTTTCAAAATCTTTTTTTATCGTTATCTGTTAAGGGGAGGAGGAGAGTTGTACAAATGATGTAAATTGTTGTAACAAACTCAATAACTCTGAATGTATAGGTTTCAGTTTATCGAGCAAGCAACTTTGCGAATTCGTTGCTCTTTAACCGACGTCATTAAGCTTCGGTCTCGAGATCGCAACGCACAACGCTGCGGTATGCGGAGGCGGACACATAATCGTATGAAAAATAATTAACGATTTACATAACTTATCAATGAAAATTACGCAAGAAATGACTAGAATCTGGGTGACAATCATGGAAAAAAATGTATTAAGATTGATGATATCTTAGAAAATATGGGTTTAGGTTACACATGTTCTTAAGACATTTAACAGGTTATAAACAACCCTACAATTTCCGGAAGTAAAGTCAAAAGGAGCACGTTGTATGCGAAAATTTGCAAAATTACGGGCGTTTTGATTACAGCCAAATAAAGTCGATTACTGTCCATAACTCCAAGTCCTAACCCTGCAACGGGGCGTCTTAGCTAGCTCAGTCTGACACCCCGCTGTTTAGTACTAAGTCCCAGTTCGCCTTCTGCGATGAGGGATGTGTACCTATCCAGGATGCCTACAGGGATATTCGACCAAGGAAACGCACAATCAATAACACAATGGCACTTATAATTCGGGTTCCACAATAGTTTTACTTATTCTAGTTTCACTGACTCTAAGTTTATTATTATCACGAGCAATTACTTTACAGGTTATATCACAATTACTAATTACTGGCAATGAAAAGAATAGCGACGCGCCCGATCCGCGTCCCGAGACTAGTTTACGTATCCGCGAGAGGGGCGGCGCCCTGTGCGAGGTTTAGCGAGTGTTAGTCTGGATACTTATAACTAGGGGGGTAGGATGTGGCCCAATTAGCTCGAGCCAGAGGCCGAAGCCCTCAGGTGAGCGCGACCACAGGGGAAAGGCGTTGGACCTACGTGGCGAGGGGGTGTGAAGTTCAGGAAGGGTGGCAGCAGGATTGCTACCGCAGGTCGGGGATGAGTATCGCATGCACTACTCGGTAAGGAATAGAACCGGTAGGCTATCAACGGTAAAACGTCTCGAATCGACAATTAGATCACCGACCGAGTTATCGAGATAC
Organism: Ostrinia furnacalis; assembly: GCF_004193835.3. Lineage (NCBI taxonomy): Eukaryota > Metazoa > Arthropoda > Insecta > Lepidoptera > Crambidae > Ostrinia > Ostrinia furnacalis. Next base: position 49,614 of record NW_021132089.1, on the reverse strand, counting down.
CGAATCAAGCCAGAGTCGAACAGTTAGGGTTAGTGGGAACAATGAGGATAGCTATTCGCTAGGGACTCTGTGCAATGCAGCCGAGGGAACGATAGACGCGCGCGCGAACGTCTGGCTGTTGCAATGGCTCCCGAGCGAATGCTAGGCGCCCGCGGTCGCCGCCGTCTCATATATTAGCTCGGTCCGTGCGGCGTGCGGCCGCGCAGCCGTAGGGTTGTCAAAATCTCCGTGCTCGGTGCTAGGGCTGTCGATGCGTCGCGGGGCGCGTCACATCCTCCCTTGTTTTGGAGATTTTTACCTGGAAAAATCACAAGTCTGGTACATAAAGGTTCTTCAAGAACAACTAAAAGTCATGTCAATAATAAGTTATTTTTGGGTAACTTCATAACGAGTAAAAATTAAAATATAAAACATGACTGAACTTGTGCTTGCTCGTTAGCCCAATAATAACTCCTTATTTAAAACATGACAGTACATTTATTTACTTATAACCATATTAGTTAACTTGGTCTTGAAACAATTTTATTAAGATACCCTTAATTTTTTTTTTGCTTACAATGAACTAATTAAACGCTAATTTTAGCTAACTTAGTTTTGAAACAATGTTATTAAGATACCTTTAATTTTTTTCTTTCAATGAACTAATTAAACGTTAATTTTAGCTAACTTAGTTTTGAAACAATGTTATTAAGATACCTTTAATTATTTGCTTACAATGAACTAATTAAACGCTAATTTTAGTTAACTTAGTTTTGAAACAATGTTATTAAGATACTTTTGACCTTTTGTTTACAATTAACTAATGAACTAATTAAACGAGTTGTTTACTTTGTTATTACGAGTATTCAATTATTACTTGAAATATTTATTTAGTTCAAAAATAGTATGCATGGCACTTGTTATTATTATTTCTAGTTTACTAGTTTAATTATTTAAATTACCATACTCAGAATAGGCATCTGGTTAATGTTAATAATTTCTATAATAATTATTAAAAGTTATACAAGACAATGGCAGTTACGGGGTTAAGTTTTANCCGCGAGAGGGGCGGCGCCCTGTGCGAGGTTTAGCGAGTGTTAGTCTGGATACTTATAACTAGGGGGGTAGGATGTGGCCCAATTAGCTCGAGCCAGAGGCCGAAGCCCTCAGGTGAGCGCGACCACAGGGGAAAGGCGTTGGACCTACGTGGCGAGGGGGTGTGAAGTTCAGGAAGGGTGGCAGCAGGATTGCTACCGCAGGTCGGGGATGAGTATCGCATGCACTACTCGGTAAGGATTAGAACCGGTAGGCTATCAACGGTAAAACGTCTCGAATCGACAATTAGATCACCGACCGAGTTATCGAGATACCGAATCAAGCCAGAGTCGAACAGTTAGGGTTAGTGGGAACAATGAGGATAGCTATTCGCTAGGGACTCTGTGCAATGCAGCCGAGGGAACGATGGACGCGCGCGCGAACGTCTGGCTGTTGCAATGGCTCCCGAGCGAATGCTAGGCGCCCGCGGTCGCCGCCGTCTCATATATTAGCTCGGTCCGTGCGGCGTGCGGCCGCGCAGCCGTAGGGTTGTCAAAATCTCCGTGCTCGTTGCTAGGGCTGTCGATGCGTCGCGGGGCGCGTCACAACCCCAAAACCTTTTCTTCACTTGTTTTGTTTTACAAGATTAAAATTAATTCATTGGTCACATGTCACATGCACCTCAATAGATGAAGAAATTAAAATTGAATTTAGAGTGAGGTGGGGTAAGTCAAAACATATTTAATATTTTTAGTTTTTACTTCATAAAAATAGTGCTTTTTTGTGTGGATGTGGAGTGCAAAATTAAGTTATTATCATCAAAAACTATTCCAAGGCAATAAGTATAATAAAAGAGAATCAAAACAAAATAGGTAGATCTTAATACGTGTCAAAGCTCCTCAACCTCATACTGTTTCGATAAGAAACTAAAGCCTGGTCCGTGAGCACGTAGAATCCCGTCCAATGACCCCAAGCTGCCCATCCTTATCTCTGTGTTGTGCTGTTATGTTGCTGTCGCGCTCGCACACTCACTGCGGGCGCGCGTCGCACAGTCGCGACAGCAATATAATTACGCGCGAGCGATAAGGATGGGTAGTTTGGGGTCATTGGACGGGATTCTACGTGCTCACGGACCAGGCTTTACAAAAAAAAGGGTTAATTCTAGGGTGGAAGATTGATTTTTTAAATACTGATGTTTTAAATTGCTTCAACGATATATCAAAAACCTGTAGTGCAAAGAAAAGAGGTGAGAGTTGTATCGCAATAAAAGGTAAGTTACTAGGGGTACTACTATTATTTATTCTGTGGTTAGGTACTGTTTTACCTAAGGTGGGTACTACCTACTTAGCTTTGTAAAATACATAGTTTTACCGATAGCAGTTTTACCCAACTTCATCCATCATGATGATTAGTTACGTAATGAGTACACAATATTAGCTATGTAGTATACAGTAATCTACTTTATTAGCCACCAGTCATTATTTAAATTGAGATTTACTTCATATATTGTCCGAATGGGTTCTTGTACGCGCGTTATGTCGATTTTCTGGCTACTTTGTTTGGTGTGCAGCCATATTGGATTAACCACATGCATATCTTCAAAAACCAATGACATATTTGAATTTGGTATATTTTTTAATTAAATTATTTCATAATAATGGTTAAATCAATGGAAAAGAAAACATTTCTTCAATTTTTTTTCAAATAAGTAATTATTTACCGTTACCTAAATAGGTAACGGTAATTTAATGCTTTCCTGTTTGATATTTTAGGTGTCGACAAGGGAAGGGTCTCATTCAATGTGGTCGGTAATATCGGCTTGTTCGAAAAAAATACAAAAATACCTATTGAGGTGAGTTAACTATTGTTTTAAACTTTCATGGTCACTAACTTTCATCCTATTAATTCGCAGACCTTGATCAAACTCTTTATGACCTACAGTCATGTTATAGCATCTTCACAGTTCTGGTTACCCTTTAGTACTACGAAGAATAAGTGTAGCCTGACGGGCTGTGCTGTACCTCATCATCATCATTTTAGCCACAGGACGTCCACTGTTGAACATTGGCCTTCCCCAATGTCATTCACATCGCACGGTTGATAGCGGCCTGTATCTAGCACCCCCCTGTCTTTACATTTACTGTACTGTACCTCAGTGGCTCAGTCCTGTCTAATATAATCTTTATTAGGTACCATACTGCATGAAGCTGACCTACGTGCGAGTAGAGGTGGACAACAGCCTTGGCCCGCCGGTCGTGTCGCTAGACCACGGCCTGCAAATGGTCACCATCAAATATCGCCCGCTCCAGCACAGCAAGTCTACGTACTCGGTCACCGCCAAAACACTACCAATGAAGAAATGCGACCTTGTCGACGACAGTAATGGTTATTAAAATATGCATCAATGTATCTTTTGCACATTTATTGACCCCTTAAACCTAAGGAAATAAACATGATTACTGATTAATAGACTCCAAAATACCCATTGTTCACGTAATATCTAACTCTAGAAAATAAATCAGTTATGTTCAAAGTCAAAGTCAAAATTTCTTTATTTGTTTAGACTAATAAATAGTTCTTACAAATCGTCATTTTGTTCGTTGATAGGTATAGAGATTAGAGACCAAGGCAGTAACTTCATGTGTAGTTGGATATTATGAGACTATAAACCAATGATCTCATCCCTTTGTCTAGTTGTTGTTTAATTAGCAATTATGAAGTTTCTATCGATAGTGACCGAATAAGGGAACAGCAAATCTTAGTTATCAGTCTTGATCCGCCTTATTAAAATAATTAGAACAAAACAGCATGTAAGATTATACGCTCAGTTGCTACGTAAATAAGTCAACTTTACAGTATGATTAAGGGTGAGATGGGGTAACATAGGATGCTTGGCCTATTCGTGAACATTTTTCTCGTTATTTCGAGTAAGTTAGAAGGTATCGCAGTATCCTATTGAAATGTTTACAAAAGAGAACGCTACTTTTAGTAAAAAATACTATTTCATGCATGAAGAAATAGTATTAACGTTTAATTAGGCTCTACAAGTCTAGATACACGTCCTACCCCACCTCACTTTACATATTTTTAAACAACCTTATGAAAATTATTTTTCTTCTTAGTCCAATCAGTGCCAATAGTTAAAAAATTACGCGCGTTATGTCGATTTTCTGGCTATTATGTTTGGTGTGCAGCCATATTGGACTCACCGTGTGCAAATCTGAGACAAATGATGTATTCGAATTTGGTATTTCATTTATATTTTTTACATTTTTATGTTACTTTTCATAACCCAAACTTGTGTATTACCTTTATTGCATTGATTTTGATATTTCAGGAGTTGACAAGGGAAGGGTCTCATTTAGTGAAGTCGGCAGTATTGGCCTATTTGAAAAAATTAAAAAAATACCTATTAAGGTTAGTAACATCTCTCAATCCTTTACTTTACTACTTTATCAGATCCATTCTTTCTTTGCTCACATCATACGCATACATTTATCTGCTTGATTCAATCACTGTTATATTACATAACATTCCACCGATTTCCACCTCAGAAGCCCACATTGTTTGAACAGTTAGTAGAAGATATAAAACCTTAAGGTCAACGCACACAGAGGCGGGAAGCGCGGGAAAGCGGTCATGATCCGGGACGATATTTTTTGTAATGTTCTAATTTATTTATTTATTTAAGAATGTTTAAATAGCATTTAATTGTGCATAAATGTGCAGGAAGTTAGTACTTGAACATAAGCCAATTAAAGAAACACATTCTACCACTAATTTGTACAAAATCAGTCATATAGAAAAGAAAGAGGACGCCTACTCCCATCAGGATCAGGATCGCAATCGGATCGCTTTTCCCCGCCCTTCCCAATTTTTGATATGGGCTATTTAATTTGAATATAAATTAATTCTGCAATACAATGTCACTAATGCTAAGAAGGCACAAAAGATAAGGAAACATGTGCCGCTTAATAGCTACTATTCATAAGTGCCACTTGTGGTCAAAATTGAATAAATATTTTTGATTTTGATTTTTTATTTTTTGATTATGTTTTATTTCACGTCGCCGCGTCGTTTAGATACCGTACTGCATGAAGCTGACGTTCGTGCGCGTGGAGGTGGACAACTCACTGGGCCCGCCCGTGGTGACGCTAGACTACGGCCTGCTGATGACCACGATCCGCTACCGCCCACTGCAGCATAGCAGTTCGACCTACTCCGTCATCGCCAAGGCGGTGCCCATCAAGGACTGCGCCTCGCCCGAACCGGACGATTATTATTAATTAATAAACCATGGCTGCTGAGGACTTGAGATTGGTCTATTGGTTTTATTATCACAACTTTTGACCGCAGCTTCGTCTAAGTTTTCGGTCTGTCACAGAAAGACATTTGTCACGCGCGTATCCTATACTAAGTACCTACATTGAAAAACTGGGATAAAACTATCCTGTGCGTTTTCCTGGGTAGGCCATTTCTGTAGGATATTATATAGGATAGTAGGATAGAGCATAGGATAAGATAATAGGAAGGATAGCAAGACTAGGATATGACGAGAAGGTAGGCACACATAATACGAGGAACTAATGTATTCTCATTGTGTTCCTTCTTCATAAGATACCGTACTGCATGACTACGGCCTGCTGATGGTGACGGTCCGGTACCGCCCACTGCAGCATAGCAGTTCGACCTACTCCGTCATCGCCAAGGCGGTGCCCATCAAGGACTGCGCCTCGCCCGACCCTGACGATTATTATATTAATTAAATAAATAAACACGGCTGCTGTACCTAAACATGGACTTGAGATTGGTCTATTTTTTGTTCCTATCCTATCCTATCCTAATTACATAATATACAGGGTGTCCCAAAAACAATGGATAACCCTGTAACCATCGATAGGCCTCGCCATGGTCTCCTTAACGTCCAATTTTGACCCCAGTAAAAATATCACCGTTTTCAAGATTTTCAAGTTTTTGTGCATTTTTAGAAAATTGCCACCTGCGATTACTTTTTCTCATGCCATTTCTACAAATGAGGATACTTTTCAATCTAGTTTTTTTCCTTATCACAAGGGATAGTTGGGCTATCAAAAGAAAATATTAAAGTTCAACAAACTAGTTTAAAAGTATGAAAATTTTAAGAAATTGCAGAGAAGAAGGAAAAATTAATTCATTGTCTTGCACTTTTGATCAGCCATCGTGTAAAAAAAATGTAGGAAGACTATCGTGCCCATTGCCTTAAAAACTTCCTTGGTTAATTGAGATTCTAAAAAGGTATCACAAGCCTATGTATTCTGTATTATTTTTATCTTATGGCTACTTGAATAGCAACTAGTATGAAAACTGCAAAAATGAGTTTTTCTCGTAATAGTTAAACTAGGACTGCATAGTGGCATTAAATACAAATGGATAATTTTTAGCGTAGGAATTTTAATAAAGCAACATTTTATCATCATCATCATCATCATTTCAGCCATAGGACGTCCACTGCTGAACATAGGCCTGTACCCCAATGATTTTCATAATGACCGCTTGGTAGCGGCCTGCATCCAGCACCTTCCTGCTTACCTTTATGAGGTCGTCGGTCCACTTTGTAGGTGGACGTCCTACGATGCGCTTTCCGGTACGTAGCCTCCACTTGAACCCTGTTGCCCCATTGGCCGTCCGTTCTGCGTTTTTGTGATTACTTAATTTTTGTTTTAAACCTTATAAATGTGCCTATAGACAAATACCCGTGATAATACACGGCTCGGAAACGTGGATTTTTTGGACAGCGTGCTATGGAAGGGGTTATGCTCGGGTTTCTTTACGAAATCGTATCAAAAATTAGGAGATCCGTAAACGACCTAGAGTCGCTGACATACCTCGACGGATCAGCAAGCTGAAGTGGCAATGGGCAGGGCACAGTAGTTTGCAGAACTGAGGCAGCAGGGTTAAAGTGGAGGCTTCGTACCGGAAAGCGCATCGTAGGACGTCCACCTACAAAGTGGACCGACGACCTCATAAAGGTAAGCAGGAAGGTGCTGGATGCAGGCCGCTACCAAGCGGTCATTATGAAAATCATTGGGGTACAGGCCTATGTTCAGCAGTGGACGTTCTATGGCTGAAATGATGATGATGATGATGATTAAATGTTGCTTTATTAAAATTCCTACGCTAAAAATTATCCATTTATATTTAATGCCACTATGCAGTCCTAGTTTAACTATTACGAGAAAAACTCATTTTTGCAGTTTTCATCCCAGTTGCTATTCAAGTAGCCATAAGATAAAAATAATACAGAATACATAAGCTTGTGATACCTTTTTAGAATCATAATTAACCAAGGAAGTTTTTAAGGTAATGGGCACGATAGTCTTCCTACATTTTTTTTACACGATGGCTGATCAAAAGTGCAAGACAATGAATTAATTTTTCTTTCTTCTCTGCAATTTCTTAAAATTTTCATACTTTTAAACTAGTTTGTTGAACTTTAATCTTTTCTTTTGATAGCCCAACTATCCCTTCTGATAAGGAAAAAAACTAGATTGAAGAGTATCCTCATTTGTAGAAATGGCATGAGAAAAAGTAATCGCTGGTGGCAATTTTCTAAAAATGCACAAAAACTTGAAAATCTTGAAAACGGTGATATTTTTACTGGGGTCAAAATTGGATGTTAGGGAGACCATGGCGAGGCCTACCGATGGTTACAGGGTTATCCATTGTTTTTGGGACACCCTGTATAGCCGTGCCTTACGCGTTTAAACCACTAAATCGAGTTCGATTAGGTATAGTTTTGGTCAGAGGAAAAACAACTTACAACATAGGGTAGTAACTTAAAGACTTTCTGTGATAGACAGAAATTCATTCGGGTGGAGCCGCGAGCAGAAGCTAAGTATAAATTGTGATTTAAATCACTAGAAGAAAGTGATTAAGTCATTTAATTTTCCCGTAGTAATTTTTTTAATTTTCTACAACAAATACTTATAAAAGTATGAACAAACAAACTAATCATGCTGTCGGCCTTCCTTATGTGCATAAATAACCACCTTCGTGTTACCATAGTTAATTTTATGTGCGTACCTACTTGTCATAGTGTACATTAAATTACATAATTATAAAAAAGGCTAAATGCGTTAAATTAATAATACAAACTGGTCAAGTAGGTACGTGCGGCGATAACAGTCCCGTGGTGTGGATAATAATAATCATAATCATAATCATCATTGCCGAACAACAGGATGACCATTGCCGAAGGACAGAACATAGAAAGAGGAACCACAGATGCTTTCTCTATGTTCTGCGCCTCTCTCCCCCAAGTCCCCCCATGAGTTCCACATCACACGGTTGATAGCGGCCTGCAACTATGCAACTTAGAGCTTCCTTATGAGGCCTATTAGTGAAAGGTCACGTTTCAGAGCCATAATACAAATAAATCAAGTCAAAATACTTAGACCAACTCAGAACGTAGATTTCAGTGGAACAGTGTTAAAAATCTACCCGCTTTATTAATGTCACTGTAAGACCAGTAAGACTATCTAGAGTTGCCAAGTTGCATTAATTTCTTTAGAAGAGAACCCTAAATTCCGTAATTTATGTAAACGATTTTCTTACCACTCTTTTTTTAATGACTTTTATTCAATCACTATTGATACAAGGCAATAGTGTGTTAGTTAATATTACAAAATCAGTCATGTCTGGACTACGCTGTGGTACATTGGTTCTGAGGCTTTTGTCACTGATGTGTTGTAATGTTGGAATGATATTGTGCGGAAAAATAACCACTGATGTATTCCATTTTCCCTTATGTCATGGCAATTTAAAAGGTACTTAATATTATCCTGAAAGGGTGTTTAATGTTTTAACTCGTAGAACCCAAAGTGGTAGCATGGTAGGTATCTAGTCCGTCAATTATATTATCAAAAAATATTGGTCACGTATATTTTTATTTGTCAATCAAAAAAATGATTATGAAATTATGATGCGTTAACCGTTGACGTTGCGTGACCGATTTATAGCTCACAGAATTGCTAAAATCAAGTGGCAGTGGACGGGGCACATAGCTCGTAGAGACGATGGTCATTGGGGCAGAAAAGTTCTCGAGTGGCGACCACGGACTGGAAGCCCAGGCGTAGCGTGGGCAGGTAGATGGACCGACGATCTGGTAAAGGTCGCGGGAAGAGCCTGGATGCGGGCAGCGCAGGACTGTTCATTGTGGAAAACCTTGGTCCCCCAAGGTCCCGGTCTGTGCCCAGCAGTGGACGCCATTTGGCTCTAACGAACGAACGAACGATGCGTTGAAGTTCCGCGTGACGTCACAAAGTGCTACACTTTTAAATGTAATGTATTTTTAAAACTTCAGATCCATATGGAGGAAGAATTTCATTTAATGTAGCAGGTTCAATCCACAAAGATGAAAAAGTTGCCAGAATACCCATTACGGTACGTAAATAATTTAAAATACTCATAAGGTACTTGATACAAATAAGGCCTACTTAACTTTAAATGCTTATATTTTAATAAATATTAACGCCAATCAACAAAAACAAGGTTAATTAACTTCTTCCATCCTTTAATTTTAGCAATATTACAAAAAATAACACATTTTTTAACTAAATCTCTTCAAAATAAGCAAATTACGAAACTACTGATTTTGGCTTTAATAAATCACCTACACGGAATAAGGCCTATATGATTCAAATGCCTCTAGACCTTAAAATTGAGTTTGTATTAAACAAAATGTGGTCTTATATCATTAAACACGTCGATTTGTTTGTGTTATTAAAATTTTACATAACTAATAAACAGAAATATACTGTATATCTCTAGATAAACTTAAATTCCACTTATTAAGAATTGTACATAAATTAATATTCATAGTAACAAAGTAATGATTCCTTACATATTATATTTTGATATTATTGAAAAAAATATCAAAAACAAACAATATATTTTTTTTGTATAGGGCTTATTAAAACACCGTGTTCGAATAAGGCCTACACATAAAACCTTTTAAATAAATCAGTTTTAGGAATATCATTTATATTAGTCTTGAATTTTTGTAAACAAAATGAGATCTCTATTTTTATTAGAACCAGTGCATAAAAAGGCTTCTGAATCATCTTTACGAACTCCTACACAATATTTGTGATACCACCAAAAGCAGTCTTTTATGGTCGCATATCTGCTACTTTGTCTTCGAGACAGGCGTGATAATACTAGCTTTTATTCTTCTTTCCTTTAGAATTATACATACGGCTTTTTTTCTTATTTGTTTATATAAGACAGCACGAAATCACCCACCACCTTAGAAGAACGCGTGCCAATTGGTACTGGGATCGTGGATCGGGACGCTCTTGCACTCTACCGGGTTATAGGGCATATGAGTACGTGTCCTTGAAGTATTATCCCGGTTGGATTTATTTATCTGTGTTTTCTGATGCATAGGCCTTATTAGAACGTAGGCCTTATTTGTATCAAGTACCTTATTTTAACAATAATACATACAGAGATTATCTAATCAACTCCAAATTAAAACAACGGAAATCCAAAGGGAAATCCACGAAAATAATACCTTGCTGTCAGCAAGGCTTGTCTTCATTATTCTTATGAGCCGCCAATAACCTTATGTTGTATTCCAGATTCCGTATTGCATGGACCTAACCTACGTCAATGTGGCGGTGGACAACCCAGTCGGTCCTCCGGTGGTGTCTCTGGACCGAGACCTGTACGTGGTCACCATCAAATACCGCGAGTCTCAGAAAAGCGCGTCAACCTATTCGGTCACCGCCAAGACTGTTCCTATCAAGCAATGCTACGATTTCAACAATGATGGTTATTAAATCAATTAAACATTTCATTATTACTGTTTATTTATTTATCTAATGCACTTATTTTTGCATAAAGATAATATTTTATAAACATGTTAGTAGGTGCTTCTCCTTGGTAAAAAGCAATAAAATCTTTCATTATAACTAATCAATCATCTGCTTGTCTTCTATGCCGTATGACGTGGACATGACATTTTGTACTTATTTATTTACATAATTCTTTGCAAGTAAATCGAAATTTTATAAGTTTTAAAAGCACATTAGACAACCATTTTCAACGTTCAAAGTTTGCACAACAACATAGCTCGTAAAGTGTATCACTAGGTTCTCAAAAGCATGCATCCACTACGAGAACGGGCATGCGATGAGCTTCTGGAAAACCCACTCCTGCGCACACCGCCCCCGGAGCCGGAGCGACCACGCCCACCTCGAGTGCGCAAACCAAGGGTCTTCAAACTCGTCAGTATCAGACATGTGTTTCTAAATTTACTAAAAAACCTGTGTACTTGATTCTATTAATGATCCTTCAAAAATATGCTTCAGCCACCCCGTTTTCCACTGCTGGACAAAGAATTCTATGCCAAGTGGTGTAATCATCAAAAGGAGGTAAATCAAGATAACTTTGCTATTCGAAAGTTTGTTTTTATTATAACTTAGTAGATATTCCTCTTTTTGATATGCAGCTGCAACTGACGACCCACAGAGTAGACGATAGTCCTCCCGAATTGTTCCCTGAGTTATATCTGAAGCCTCGCAGGCTGGATTACTATGCTCGACAGCTGGAGGAGAACATGAATGTTAACAAGGAACTCTTGAAAAGGATTAACATGATTCAGAGGACAGGCGTGAGCACAATAATATTATAACTTTTATAATCTTAGCCAAAAACGCAATCAGTAAATTTTTTGTCTGTCTGTCTGTCTGTATGTTCCTTATAGAAACAAAAACTACTTGACGGATTTTAACGAAACTTGGTACAATTATTCTTCATACTCCTGGGCAGGTTATAGTATACTTAGGAATTCCCACGGGAACGGGAATTAGCGGGAAAATCCTTTTGTATGAAAAATCTAAACCGCTTAAGTTAGACGCTTGAATATTGGCATGCAGGTACCTTAGTAAACTTAAAGCTTAGTTACAACAGGATATTGCAAAATTCCCACGGGAGCGGGAGTTAGCGGGAAAAAATATTTGTATGAAAAATCTAAACCGCGTAAGATAGATGAAGGGGGTAAAACGGGATCCACGCGTACGAAGTCGCGGGCGGCCGCTAGTACTTAATAAGACTACGTGGTAATTTCAGGGCTTCGTTGATTGCTGGATAAAGCCAGAGCCAACGAACACTTACAATAAGCTTCTGTGCAAGCAGAGACAAAGGATGTTGAACGAAATACGTCAACAGAATCTCTACTTTTACTCAAGACTGCTGATTGCGGTAAGTATTGATTTTTTTACTTTCTTCTGAAAAAATTTTAAGAAGAAAAAAAAGAACGTTATTTTTTTCAGAGATCAGAGCAACTTTTGACTAAGGAGCTTGATGAGCTTTGGAAAGATACTAAGCATAAACTAATATTGGGTGCCTCGTAAGTAATTGTGAAATGAGCTCAATTTAATAATGAATAGTTTTCTGATTGTAATTAAATTTCAGACTGCCTTTTATTTTATTCAAGACCGAGAAGATCGATCGCGACATAAGAGATCCAGCTTTTGACAAACCTCCAAGTGTTCAAAGAACCAAGTAAGTTTTTATCACTATTTTTTGGGAAAATGTTTAATGACCTTATTATTTCCACTATAATCTATTTTTATTTATTTATTTATTTATTTAGAGTATCAATGGAAATCTGGGTGCTTGGTGGCTCGAAGATCGGGAAGGTGACCGTTGAGCTGTTCAACGACCTGGTGCCAAAGACCTGTGCGCTCTTCTTGAGTCTAATCAAAGGCGATAACAATGGACATGCATATATGGGCACACGGTTCTTCAGGTAAATTCTAAAAACTTTCCTATGAGAATTGGCTTTTTTCGCCTGACTTTATTCTACTCTCGTTAATTGTTTATCAGAACTTAGAAATTTGATCTATGTGATAAAGATCTGGTTTACATACCTAATTGATGAATATTTAGTATTTACTGACGCGATTTCCCAGAGTTGTGCCGAATCTGTATTGCCGTGGTGGTGATGTAACGAAAGACAACGGTTTTGGCTGCTACCTGCCCGAGGGTGAAGTGGAACCCATGGGAGCTGAAAGCTATAGGCTCAAACATACTGTCCCAGGTACAGACGACAGCACATCAGACTGTACATTTTTAAAACAAAATCATCTCTATTACACGAGCATAAGATGCCAAATTTTTTATTCCAGGAGTACTTTCAATGGTAGTGACACCAGACAACGAAGTGTGCGGACAGTTCAACATCATTTTTAAACCGTTACCGCAGTTCGACGGGAAACATGTTGTTTTTGGACGAGTAAGTGAAAATATATTTTCCCACTTTCCCAAGACTTGTACTCTCATCGTGAGATCACAAATTCAGCCCTCTCATATAATTTCAATGGAATGAGAGAGGACTCTATTACATACAATTTTAATATCTGCAACACATTGCAACGTATAGAATTCATAACGCTATTAAAATTATCAACAGTGTTTGTTTATTTTAATTTTGGCTTTAGATTTGTATTTATTTAACAAAAGTGAGGTACATACAGGACATACTGTCATGTATCTGAAATAGTGTTATCTGATAGAAATTCAACAGATACTCTCATTTTTAGATAGTGGGTGGCCCTACTCAAGCCCTAGAGAGGATCAGCGCACTAGGGCTGCCGCTCGGCACCACCACCTCGGACTGCATCATCCGCTACTGCGGCTGGTTCACTCGCGCCGGCCAGTACCGTGAAGGCAACCCTAACACCATCAAGTTCCCGCCTAGGAGAAAAGCGAAGAAGTAGCGAAAAGCGAATTGCTTCAGAATAACTATAAAAACTATTTTTTTTTAAATAATTTGTCAACAACTTTGCTGCGATTTTATCAATAAAAAAAGTTACTGGTTATATATAAAAGTCTTTTTTTTTATTTACAATCGTAGTTTCGGTTGAGCACACCTATCGTTTGATTTCTAATCCGTAATACTTAAACATAATATTACTTTTACAATAAGAAAAATATCTCACCTGGCATGTGTGATAAACGTAATGTAATGTAAAATAATGCATCTACTTCCAAGAATTATAAAATCATAATTCTAGCTCAAGTTAACGTAATAGAGCTCTATATTTTCTATCTTGGTATTGTAACGAATAAAAAAAAAACAAATTATATTAATTTGTACATCATACTTTAATCACTTTTCCAAATAAATTACAAAAATCTGAGAACACAAATAAAGTACGAAGCGAGTAGCAATCACACTCTCAATCAACAGTCAATACATACATCAATTAGGTCACATTTGTAGAGTTCATGGCCTGGTTCACTCTATCTTCACGAATAATCCACACGACAGTATCAGAGCTAGTACCTGAAATGAAAAACACTGAATAAGTATCAATATTATAATAAGAGTAGTTATCCAAAAATGTTACCTTATACTTTGATTTCACGAATACGAATGGACATGTAACTTTCCGGATATTATTTATAGTAATTAAAACGAAATACTTTTATCTACCTATAGGTGTATTTTTAACATTAAATCAGATGCAAAGTTTTTATCACTAATTTGTTATTCTCTAATTGTTGATAAAGTCTCTGCCAGCCTATCAGGAACTTATCGTAGACGGTAAAACTATCCCTTAAAATCATGTTCATGTTTACATTAATTGAGTGAAAGCGCACTTTTATTTAGGCGACACGCGCTGCCGATAATTTCCTAGATACAGCTTATGCCTGCCTTCACAAAAGCACGGTAATACTATCTATACAGTATTCCAACTCGGCCATATTTTTGAAATAAATGTCAACAGCCGCGCGGTACGTCACAGTATGACAACATGTGATAGGGCTGCCCATCTACAGTACCCAGTTTAATTACATCTGCCTACTTAGAATTTCTATCTAGTTTTGTGATTGTATTTTTTTATTTAGTTAGACAAACAAAATACTTTGTGAATGGAATAGGTTAAAGTGTATTGTTTTGTGATAAGTAGATTTAATTTATTTAAAACTACTTAAATAATTTTGAAACTTTAATAATCATAATGATCTGTTACGTTAATTTCGGGCGAGCGAAGTCGTGGGAAAAAGCTGGTTTAATACAATATAATTTTCATTTGAAATCAAACTGACTGAAAATGATATTTTGACTAGTTCTTAACCAATTTGACCGTAAATGACGGTCAGTCAAATTCAATCAGTTTTGTCATTTTTAACACTTGGCCACCGACGTCCATTCGGCACATTCGTGACACCCCCGACTTTTGCATACCGAGCGCATACCGAGATTTGAATTTCGAAAGAAAGTTCTCGTTTCGTCTGTTTATATGAAGATACAATACTGTATGATAATATTACCGTGACAAAAGGCCACTGCCGCGCTTCTGTCCCGCTTCTGACGCTCTAACGTGAAAGCGTTCTTAAGGACAGTATTTTTTCTCTAGTAATAAAAGATCAAATGAATGAGTTACCATGATAAGCGCGACAACTATAGCTGCTGCGCCCACGTACACAGCGTCTTCCCTCAGGAACTCCGTCACCTTCAGGTAGCAGCCGTCCGTATACATGTTGGTCGGGTTGGGCAACGACTGGCAGTCGCGGCGCTGGAAAATGCCATAGAAAATTAAAAGTAAAATACAAGTACATACCAAACACCATACAAAATAAAGAGTAAAATACATAACATTGATAACGGTTTTATTGAAATAAATGGGCAAGGCTAAGTGACAGACAAAAACAACTTTCGTTGTGGCTTCATTGAAATAGAAGAGTAGATTTAAAGAGCGAGGTCAGGATCAGGCAGTCTTTTGCCCGTTTTCACCATCAATCCCTAATTTTTAAGTGGCCCCTGTGGTAAATCATAACAGGAATTTTGATTTGTTTTGGGTATTGGGTCACTTACAAATTAGGGATTGATGGTGAAAACGGGCATTAGACGACCGTCCTTTTTATTCTTCTTCTTATTATCTTATTCTATGAGTTATTTTATGAGTGCCAAAAGGAATTTGTTATTAATAAGTTAGTGTGCAACTGCATCGTGATCATTATCATTTAAGGTAATTTTATCTCCACTTTATGAACTGCATACCTAAGTAGTATTACCGTGCCCAAGTTGTATGAATATGAGCTAATAATAAATATGACTAAATTCTAAACCACTAAAAACAATATTAATAAAATTAAATTATGTTTACTTCTAAGGTCATATAAAAGACTTCAACGCGTGACCTCTCGTGAATATCTATACTTATAATAAATCTGTAGAGAGGTCAATTCTGTACATGAAATATATTTTCAAAATAACTATCAGGGGGTGATTAGTGATCGATACTGATGCCAAAAATGCAATCAGTAAAATTTTTGTCTGTCTGTCTGTCTGTCCGTATGTCTGTCTGTCTGTCTGTCTGTATGTTCCTTATAGAAACAAAAACTACTTGACGGATTTTAACGAAACTTGGTACAAATTATTCTTCATACTCCTGGGCAGGTTATAGTATACTTAGGAATTCCCACGGGAACGGGAATTAGCGGGAAAATCCTTTTGAATGAAAAATCTAAACCGCTTAAGTTAGACGCTTGAAATTTGACATGCAGGTACCTTAGTAAACGTAAAGCTTAGTTACAACAGGATATTGCAAAATTCCCACGGGAACGGGAGTTAGCGGGAAAAAACATTTGTATGAAAAAATCTAAACCGCGTAAGATAGATGAAGGGGGTAAAACGGGATCCACGCGTACGAAGTCGCGGGCGGCCGCTAGTTAGTTATTAATAATTGTTTTGTTACAGAACATTTAATTTTGTGTTGCTGTTTGTAACTCATCATCATCGTAATTTATCTTATAAGAAATTGCGGAAATGCGTCACCTTCATCATAGTATAAATAATGAGTAATTGCATACCTTCATCCTGCAATTACTTCGTAAGTGCTGTATCTGTAGGCCATATTTCACTAACAGATGGTTAAAGCAGATGATTCACTTTTGTTGTTAAGTAATCACTAGCTAATATCCACTGTTATAAGATATATTTCCCGAAGGCTAAGAAAACGGGATCCCTTCCATTCACATAGTGTTTTTACTACTAATAATAATAAAGACTTGGCATTTTTTTTGCATAAAATTATTTTGCCTTAATTAACAGAGTTTGATTAACGAAGCTTACCTTTCCAGGATATATTTCCTGGCAGCAGCTTTCTGGAATGTTCCCGTTCCAGTCCTTATAGTTCTTGACTCCGCAGCACTGGAGATATGTCTGCGTGTCATCCCACGCCTTGGTGTATTCAGGCTTCACGCCGTAATACGGGATGGCCGCGTGCATTTCCCGGTCCAGGGTTGTGAGGACCTTCTCCCGGAATACGAATTGAAGGATCCCGCCCACCAGCATCACCACGAAGATTATGAACACTAGGATGTAGTACTGGAAGGAAATGTTGCTGGGTAAGACGCAGTTGGATCACCTGTGGCTTCACGTGACCTACTTTCTACTCTGTGACCAAAGAGCCTTAACAGTTTCATCGGAGATGGACATACTCTAGCAGCTAGAGTAATAATTTGCATAATTAGGTTTCGAATAAAAATCTATTTTATAACTTTGTTTTTTTTTTAATGAGGTAGTTTTTATGACCTCTCGCGACCCCCCACAGTTTGAAAACCACTGCTCTAAGTAATACATAATTCCTAATGTATTTAAAATTAGAAGGTCAAGGGGATATGTCGCAGCGCAGATTAATTACTCTGAAATCTTGAAATTAATCTATCGGATCTCGAAGAGTGGTCTACCACAAAGTCCTAATTTTAATAATTATGAATTTAGTAGGAGTAGATGTTATAGTAGTAGCAACATACTGAAAGGGCCAATATGTTTCTGTTGATCTGGCACAAAAATACGTTATGTACTAAACGGGACTAACACCAGTGAAAAGATTTCGGATTAAGGCCCAGAACAGACAGTGAAACGCAACTGCAACGAAACTGCAACTGCTAGTTACTTTTGAGTTGCATCTAAGTTTCTGCCATAGCGTCCGTTGAGAGGCCACACATGACACGACCAGTTTGAAACTTTTAGGCTTTTAGTTTCAGTTTCATTCATCAGAATCATCAGAAAGTTGCAGTTTCGTTGCAGTTGCGTTTCACCGTCTGTTCTGGGCCTAAGTATCTCATGAAGCCTTTCGCATACGTACCGTCAGCAGCATGCACTTGACCTCCTTAGCGGCGCCGCAGCAGCCGAGCAGCGACAGCAGCATCATAGCAGCGCCCATGGCCACCACCACGGCCACCGACGCGATGAACATGTTGTTGCTCATGAGGGTACTCGAGAACGACCGCGACGTCCATACCCAGAGACCCACTCCTAGCGCTATGGCGCCTCCGATCTGAAGATGAACAGAAACTTATGTGTTTATCTCAAATCTAAAGGATTTCTATGACCTTAGAAACGTAGAAGATTTCTAAGATCATATAAAAGACGCCTTGAACATGTTGTTGCTCATCAGCGTGCTCGAGAACGACCGCGACG
Organism: Ostrinia furnacalis; assembly: GCF_004193835.3. Lineage (NCBI taxonomy): Eukaryota > Metazoa > Arthropoda > Insecta > Lepidoptera > Crambidae > Ostrinia > Ostrinia furnacalis. The sequence continues at coordinate 31,118 of NW_021132089.1, read as the reverse complement.
TCCATACCCACAGCCCCACGCCCAGCGCTATGGCGCCTCCGATCTGAAGATGAACGAAACTAAACATGTAGAGGTATGCTATGCTGCAATATTACTTATTTATCTAAATGATTGCTAGGGTCATATTAACGATTCGATAAACATGTTGTTGCTTATGAGGATACTCAAGAAAGACGGCAACGTCCATACCCACAGCCCCGCGTCCAGCGCTATGGCGCCACCGATCTGAAGTTGAACAAAAGTAAGCATGTAGCATATCTATAATAAAATATTACTTTTTTTACATAAATCTAAATGATATCTAGTGTAATATTTAAAGACTCGATGACGATGACCATGATCAGGGTGCTTGAGAACGACTGCGACGTCCATACCCAGAGACCCACTCCCAGGGCTATGGCGCCTCCGATCTGAAGATGAACAGAAACTTAATGTCTTTATCTCAAATCTAAAGGATTTCTATGACCTTAGAAACGTAAAAGATTTTTAAGATCATATACAAGACGCCTTGAACATGTTGTTGCTCATTAGCGTGCTCGAGAACGACCGCGACGTCCATACCCAGAGACCCACTCCCAGGGCTATGGCGCCTATAGTATTACTTATTTTTAAAATTAAATCTAAATGATTTCTAGGGTCATATTAAAGACTCGATGAATATTTTGTTACACATGACGGCGCTTGAGATCGACCAAGACGTCCATACGCAGAGACCCACTCCTAGCGCTATGGCGCCTCCGATCTCAAGATGAACAGAACTAAGCATGTAGCATATCTATATCTATACTAATATTATAAATGCGAAAGTAACTCTGTCTGTCTGTCTGTCTCACTTTCACGCCTAAACCACTGAACCGATTTTGATGAAATTTGGCATAGAGATAAGTTGAGTCCCGGGAAAGGACATAGGATAGTTTTTATCCCGGTTTTTGAAACAGGGACGCGCGCGATAAAGTATTTCTGTGACAGACAAAATTCCACGCGGGCGAAGCCGCGGGCGGAAAGCTAGTATTACTTATTTATTAACTTAAATCTAAATGATTTGAATGGTTTCTAGGGTCATATTAAAGACTCGATGAACATGTTGTTGCTCATCAGCGTGCTCGAGAACGACCGCGACGTCCATACCCAGAGACCCACGCCCAGCGCTATGGCGCCACCGATCTGAAGATGAACAGAACTAAGCATGTAGCATACCTATATCTATACTAATATTATAAATGCGAAAGTAACTCTGTCTGTCTGTCTCACTTTCACGCCTAAACCACTGAACCGATTTTAATTAAATTTGGCATAGAGATAGGTTGAGTCCCGGGAAAGGACATAGGATAGTTTTTATCCCGGTTTATGAAACAGGGACGCGCGCGATAAAGTTTTTCTGTGACAGACAAAATTGGCGAAGCCGCGGGCGAATGGTAGTATTACTTATTTATTAACTTAAATCTAAATAATTTGAATGGTTTCTAGGGTCATATTAAAGACTCGATGTACATGTTGTTGCTCATCAGCGTGCTCGAGAACGACCGCGACGTCCATACCCAGAGACCCACTCTTAGGGCTATGGCGCCACCGATCTGAAGATACACAGAAACTTAGGGAGAGTTCGGTATATTGTACCGCCGGATAAATTGTACCACCCTCATATTTCGTAAAGTATTTATTGAATGTCTGTAATTGCAACACTCAGCGATACACAACTAAAATCAATTAATATCGGCCATGTGGTTTTTGCCGTGACAACAAACACGTGTGTTTTATTTTGAAAAGTATTTTTTCATTGTTTTCAAGTAACTTTTGACAATACATGTTTAGTTTGTAATTTTGTTAAATTTAATCACAGGGTGTTTCTAATATATTATTTAGAAGCGTAAATTAGTCTGGATTACAATTATTTGAAACATTTTTCGGTATTTATAAGCTATATTTTTTACCGATTTTTTAAAAGCACTATCACCTAGTCGGCTAAATTGTACCACATCAAGTTGTATGGAAATTTACCAAAGGATTTTGAATTTTTTTTTAGTAAATCATATTTTGAAGTTATAATAGCATAGTTATGTTTGACTAACAATAAATGAAAGCAAAAGACTGGCAAAGTAGATTAGGTACAAGTGTGCGTTACGATAATTGGAATTACAAAACTTGTACTCAAAATCGTGATACCGTGTAAAACAATATCGATTGTCTATGTTATTAACTACTGTTCCTTTTCGTTTCCTAATTTGTTAAGAATGTATCGTATAATATTTTGCCATAGTTTTTTTATAGACTTGAAATTTATTGAAATCCAATTTAGTAACCCTGTGGTACAAATTATCGAACCGGTTGGCTAAATTGGACCGAAGCTCTGAACTCGTACTTTGTTGATTTGTGCTAAATTTACAACAATCATGTTAATTAATACTTATGAAATAGTAAGTTGAATAACGTATCTTTTATTTTATACCATGGACATTAGCAAAAACAAAAGAAAACTATGTGTAAAATGGGATTGAAAAAACTGGTCCAAATTAGCGGACTCTCCCTTATGTGTTTATCTCAAATCTAAAGGATTTCTATGACCTTAGAAACGTAAAAGATTTCTAAGATCGTATAAAAGACGCCTTGAACATGTTGTTGCTCATCAGCGTGCTTGCGTGCTTGGTTCTTTACCATCTAATTCTGAATCTTTAGTTGTTTTCTAGACCGGCAATAAGTAAACCTAATTACAGCTTATAGCATATCAGACTACGATACTTACTCATTACTACATAATAGTTTCCTGTTTACTGACAAGTGCATTCCCCTTTTTCCTTTTATTGATTTTCTTTGTTAAGTTATTTATGTAAAATAACAAAGGGCTGTGGTTCTAACTCCCCTTCGTTAATAACATCGTTACTCGTCGCGTGCCTTGCAGTAACTTGTAAACATGTTTTATTATTATGAGAATTCTTCCAACGTGCAGTAGGTATACAGCTTTCACGTAAAAAAACTCAAATAAAACCATTAACGCCGCATTTTAAGACTCGACGGCTAACTTAAATATAGATGTTTTAATTGTTAACGAAGAGTAAACAATTCTATGGTGTTAATTAAAACAAAAACTCGTGGTAAAGTATGAAGTAGAGCGGAAAAGCCGACGTTAACCTTAAACCTGTGCGTCCCCATTTAATCCCTCGCTGTCCGAGCGCCAGATATGATCTAAATGGCTGCCCCAGTTCTAAACAATAAACTACAAGGAGAGGGCTAATCAGGCGTGAGTGCCCATAGTCGTAATCTGGCGACAAAGAACCACTCCTCAAAAGTTACGCCCCGGAACTGTGACTTTGTAGAACGAAAGTTTGAAACTAAAGTTCATACATATTAAAATTTAAAAGCTAATACTATTATCATGGCTACTCTAGACTACTATTTACGAGTATACAGTACTATCCACGGGTGTAAACACTACTTACAAGGGTAATAACATTGATGCATATTAAAGAGAACTTCATACACCGCCCGCAGCTGTCCATCGCTCCTCCCATTCCCATGGCGGTCCTGAAAAAAAATTAAACAAGGATTTTTAAATCGTTTCTCGCTGAAAATATTACATGCAACTTTTTTACAGAGATTTACTTATTTGATGTAGGCAATCTCAAATTTTCCTTCATTTCCCTAATAATCGATTATTTGTGTTTATAATTAAGTACTTAGACCAACATTTACACAGACACAATAAATAGGTAAATGAACACTACTGAAACATGTCCCTACATAATGTAGAGATTATAAATAAGTAGTCAAAGGGAAAATGCTCACCTTGTACAATTTGCACCACCTACTCACATTGGCGGCAAATAAGACATCGACAGCGGGACAACAAACAACTGGTTTTATTACCTGCCTGTCCTACAAGAAAACTACACCGACAACTTTGTTAGAAATGAAATCCAACGGGATTGCTAAAGATACAAACGTGACCGGTACCAGTTTCAAGTCAGATCACTGTCATTACTAGGTATATTTATGTAGGAAAATTATCACTCTCTTAATATTATGATGCTTATAATTATTTACAGAAACATGTAATTTCAAGATCTGTAATGTAAATCTATATCTAAGCGGATTACACTTAGCAAATCTTTACACAATTCCTATTTTTCGATACAAATGACAGAAAAACTAGGTACGAGTACAAGAATTTGACTAATCTAAAGGAAATCTAGTTGGCACCTGGAGATTTACGATAAAGTAAAACTATACATTTAAACTAAGCCTCTTAGTAGAGAACACTGAAACAACTAGGTTCATGTACCTATTCACATTTATGGAAATCTTACCTCCAATATTTCACTGCTTTGCCTGTATTGTTTAAATCATTTTCTTTTTTTAATGTTTTTGTGGGGCTAAAATTTAAATTGAGCCTCATGGTGTCTCGTCTTTGGATCCAAATCTTAAATTAAGCAATCGGACGCTTCTTTTTTCGGACTGCTTGGTATGTACTTAGAAATGCGGGTACTTAACAGATTAAGTAAGAAGGTAAAAAGGAGGGTACCTACCTAGAAAGTTAGCAATATCATACCTTTCAATTCATTTACGACTATAAAGTCGTCGCTAGTCAAAGTACTTTAATTAAACCAATTACGGAATAATTGGATGAACGATGAGCAATTCCGTGCAAAGGACCACAAACGAATGATGCTTGCCTTTACACACAGGTGTTGACTTACGCCCACACCACAATTTGCAGATATTTGACGCACACTAATGCTATTGTTTTGGTATGTATGTATGTCATGTACAAGCGCGGGCGCATTCGTGTTGTATGCATTTACGAGAAGTTACCGACAACTCAGTCATACATACTCAGTCGTACGATTACGCGATCGGCGCGGACGCAACGCTTTACCTCAAGGTAATGCTGGGATAACACAAGGTCCATCTAATACGTTCTCTTGTTGATAAATAAAAGTGAAAGTTTGATTAACAGGCGAGATAAGCATTCAACTTGACTTAACAATCGGCAATAAATTTGCTTTCAATATAATAAAAACGTAACGTTCAATTCACCTCAAGTAAGTGAAGAATTTGGCGCGAACTCCGACACAGTCGGAACGGTTTCACTTTATCATCACTGTCACTTTCACAGCACAGTCAAAGGGTACTTGCGTACTCTGGGTCGCTTTGAATGGTGTGTTCATTCAATATTGTTGTTTGCGTTCGTTTCCGCGGTCGAGTGCAGGTCGCACGGAGGAGCGGAGGCAACTGGTTTGTTTGCCGAGGTGGGCACTGGGCACGCACGGCGCCCCTCCATTCTCCCAGCCCATGCCATAAGAACGCGAAGGCTTTGCTGACATGTTTATGCGTCCAACTGGGTCAGGCAAGTGTTTGTAGTAAGTATATGTAAGTACGCGGACTATGGCATCAGGCTCGCCCAACGATAACTTGATTTCGTGTTATGGTTATTAGGAAAACCTCATAACACACTTTCATATTGTTACGGAAATAATTTTCTCTCCTTCTTTTTTAATCAAGGTAAATCACTTTTTTAAACATAATATATCTCAAAGAAATCATATTCGTTATACAGGGTGTTTCTTGTAAGGTGTCAAGCCGAAGGCAGGTGATAGGTGAGGACTAGACCTATCGATTTCACCCCCATGTATGTTCTACGATTTTTCGTAGTTTAGATGTTATCGTTAATTTTGTGATTTTTTCAAATTTCATGACCTAGTGGCTTAATTTCTTTTTTATCTTTTTTTTGGGTTGACTTTTCTCAGATTTCTTTTTTTTTTGACAGATTGCCTATTAGTTGCAGATATTTTAAAAAAATAATCACCTTCCTTTTTTTGATGCAAGATACAAAATTTTTGCTAGAAACATAAAAAATATGCTTTTAGCAGAACATTCTAAAATTTTCAACTGAAATGTATGAGAAAAAAAAAAAAAAAAAATTAAGCCACTAGGTCATGAAATTTGAAAAAATCACAAAATTAACGATAACTTCTAAACTACGAAAAATCGTAGAACATACATGGGAGTGAAATCGATAGGTCTAGTCCTCACCTATCACCTGCCTTCGGCTTGACACCTTACAAGAAACACCCTGTATATCGTTCACTATACAGTGTGAGTCACGTTAAAGTGTACATATGAAAATAGATGAAACTAGACCTATTTTTATCGACAAAAAAGAGGTCAAAAAATTTTTGAGATTGTGATAGATAGATTTTGCGATTTTTAATATTACGAAGGTAACACGATAGAAAATAATACAAAGTGATAAAAATTACCGGTTATAGGGGCATTTTTTGGAGAAATTTATCAAATAACCAAAAAAACACGAATTTAAAAGCAGATTTTTTTCAAAAAGTATCATTTTTTATTATTTGTTGGCCTTTTTTGTGTATTTTATGTATTTTTTTTAGTATTGACTGTTATTTAGCATTATTACTGTTTTTATTTTATCAGGATATACCGCTTAGATTAAAAGTTATTACGTTTTCTTTACAATAAGTAATTGGAAGAAAAAAATTCTATAAAAAATTTAAAAAAAATCTCAAAAATTTTTTGACCTCTTTTTTGTCGATAAAAATAGGTCTAGTTTCATCTATTTTCATATGTACACTTTAACGTGACTCACACTGTATATTTCACTTAAAAGTCCCAGGTTTAATTCTCAGCTAACATATTTCTCATGTATTCTGTGGCGACACTTTTGTAAAAGCCCTCCCTAAACCTATGTGAAGTTAATACATTATTTGTTTAGTTGAGTAATAAACTTATTGATAGATTAGAAAACTACCAACATACATACATCAGGATCACAATAGGTAGGTACTAATTCAAAAACATGAAACTCAGTAGTTTGTAATCACGATGCACCACATCCGGGATGGATAAACTTATTGCATACAAAATAAAAGATTAACACCAGAAATGTTCTTAGCACCTCCTTACATTAAAATTTCAACATAACGTTAATTTCCTCATCAATATAAAGCCAAAAGTGAATTCTATAACCTACTTAAGATACTTTCTTGAGACAGAATATTTCAAATACTTACCCAAGAAAAATTTTGCTATTGCCTTGTTTGGGAAAAAATATAACAACCAGCTTATAACACAAATAAAAACTTACCCGATACTTATTACTTAAACCAGATAACCTTATACACAAATATTGTGTATAAGGTTATCTGGTCCTACCGTTTTCTATCCCATCCCATAAATTAAGATGGTCTATAGTTACAAATAAATCAAAGCTTTCGTCTACGTCTTTAATTATCAAAATCTGTTCAGCAGATTATGTAAAAGCAACTATTGTGTACACGATAATCACGATGGTTGTAAAGTAAAAATAAAGAGAAATATAAACAAAAGGTGTTGAAGTGCAGTCTCAAGGATTTTAAAAATTTTGAAAATAAAAACCGAAAGTAATACAATTTTTTTATTAGCTTTTTGTTAATAAATGGTTATTTCAAATCAACAAAACCTGTATAAACATATCGAATGTTTCCCGTTAGTGGTGAGCAATGCAATGTTGATTGTTGATTATGTACTAAGTGATATTGGAATTGAGCTTTGGTTCGACAACAAAGTCCTGTTACAGCTGCCTTATACTAGAATGTCGCATTCACTACTTGTCTGGAATACAAGTCACTAATTATAATAATCGCTACAATTCAACAGGTGGCGCGAAGATATAAACAAATCCATTAAGATTTACAGTATTGCACAAATTCTCGTAAAATAGTAATCTCGCAAAGTATCAGCTGACTCAATCAAATTAACTCTTAAGATCAAAGCAGATAGAATACATTTCCTGGTGCAAACATATAACTTATCAATGTTTTATTGTCGAACATAGGCTATCATATACAAACGTTTTCCATAAAATAGTCTACAAAATAGCACTTGATTATTGATTAAAATTATGTACCTTGTGTCTAGCTAGGAAAACAACAATAACTTACAAGTAGCGAATGCGTCTTATAAAACAATTATCTATATTATATTATCCATCGGTAAGTATTAAACGTAGACATCTTTATAGACACTTAGTAGTTTAAAACACGTTCATCGATTTCGAGTTTAGACATTTATAATATCTCAATAATAATTACACAGCAGTAGTAAAAACAGATATTTGCAAACAATATTTCAATATAAAACTGAAAATATAATCAATATATTACAAGTTTTCGCTAAAAATACAACAAAATACACTTATTACATGCTATTCGCTAATCGGTTCGGGTTATATAGACAATAAATTAATTCTATCCGTTGATGAGATACAACTTTTATAATAAATTTCCCTAGAATTGAAACATTAAGAATGCTTTGACTGCGGCCAAGCGGCCAGCGAGGCTGCAGGAACATTCGGCCGGCGGACTCATTCGGCATCGGGCTCGCTTTGTATGTACCAACCAAGTATGGCGCAATATTTGGCAAATATTGTCACAGCATTTCTTTATGTAGCCCAGAAGACGATGTCTGTGCAATTCACAACATTTATTATAGTTCCTGTATCTAATTGATTACTATTTCTAATGTGTATATTTTTATAGTATAAATGAAACAAGCTAACGCCCGAATATTCATAAGTTATCTTACAACCATAAAACAGATGATCTACGAAATCAACCATAGACATAACATAATAAATATTGATACTAAAAGAACGATGAGTTTAATCAGGTGAATGTTTAAGTGCTCATTTTTACAATAACAAAATAAACAAAAATCTGATATCAATTTTGTGGCAGTAACACAAATAGATCTCCTTGCAAAAATTCATAATCTAATTAGGCTTAACTAACTTACAACAGGATAACGGAGCAGCGCTGTGGCGCCCGCACTTGCTTGCGCCTACTTATCACAATTAAAATGCTATTTTTCATCAAATATCGAGGTTTTATGGCTTTTGTTAGTCATTTTAATAGATATTCATTAATTAGTTTGAATGAAAAGCTAATTTTCATAAACCAAAACCTCTCTGCATGACAAAGTTCGCTCAATCCAAGATTGAAAATATGAAACCTAACATTTTAACTTTCGGCACTCGCTAGGACATTTACCATTAAAAACAGTTCATGTTCACTTCGCGATCGGAACTATTATATCCTCCGAGGCGTTTCAAATAATTACACAAAAGTTATCATATACAATAGGCCTCGAACGCTTAGCAGTCGGACTTGTGATGCACATTGTGTGTTGCTATTCTTACTTCGACGAGTGGCTTTCCTTTGATAGCAAAACAATTCATTCGTATTAATTCGGTATTTATTATCAAACAAATAAGGTCCTTCTGTATCGGACATAAGTTTACGTCACTTCATCAGGATCAGATGATACACACCTGTGTAGTGGCCTAATGAACAATACAAATCACCAAAATTAAATATACACAAAATATTCCGCAAAAATGTCCATATGCTAAATAATCACATCATCGATATAGGAAAGCCACACGACGTCTCGTAGTACGTACTCGCCGTGAAGGTGTAACACAATATTACACTATATTCACGGACCGCATACGAACAAGGCTACTCACTAACGCAGTCTCCGGATTCTTCTTTGCAAACCTGTACCGTACTGTACTGATCACACCAGCACTCGACCGGCGAAGACGGGCACGAAGAATACGGACACGGTACAAACGAGTAGCCGAACTCGTCGGCGACGAGACAGTAGAACGCGTCACAACACAGACAATACACACAAGTCCCGAGGGCCGGATGCTAGAGCCCGTCCAGATCGTGGTCGAAGTGATGGTAAAGCCTGGTCCGTGAGCACGTACAATTTTGTCCAATGACCCCAAGCTACCCATCCTTATCGCTCGCGCGTAATTATGTTGCTGTCGCGCTCGCACACTCACTGCGGGCGCGCGTCGCACAGTCGCGACAGCAATATAATTACGCGCGATCGATAAGGATGGGTAGCTTGGGGTCATTGGACGGGATACTACGTGCACACGGAGCAGGCTTTAGTAGGTCGGGGCGTGGTCGGGGCGTGTGGCGGGCGCGGGGCGTCAGCTGGCGGCGGCGCGGGCCGGCGCCGCGGCGCAGCACTAGGGCCGACGCCCCGCGAACACGCCGGCGCCGCGCGCCAGGTAACCCAGCCCGTTGCTGCCGATCCCTGGAACCATTTCTGAAGTTGTGTTCGTGTATCAATCACCTTTGTTCAGTGTTCCTCTAATGATTTTAGTCCTTATTATAATGGTCGTTTATTATAATGCTCAACTCAGTTTGTGCCTGAAATATGGGAGGGGTGACACTGACATATTATGACACTAGCTTTTGCCCGCGGCTTCACCCGCGTGATACATAAAACGTGACAAACAATTTGTCACAGATCGTTATAAACAATAATAAATATCCCTGGACATTTTACACTACGCCGCTAGCCCCAAACTAAGCAAAGCTTGTACTATGGGTACTGGACAACGGATATAAACATACTTAAATACTTTTTTTGTAAATAAATACATATTATACATGAAAAACACCCAGACCCGTCACAGAAATTAAAATTCATCATTTCAATTTCTGCCCGGCCGGGAATAGAACCCGGGACCTCTCGGCATAGTAGTCCGTTATGAACCACTACACTAACGGCCGACGAATTTAGTTTGTCACGATCGTCCTAAATATTATTCTGGGTTATAAACAATAATACAGTAGTTTCATCAAAATCCGTTCAGTAGTTTTTGCGTGAAAGAGTAACAAACACCCAGACATCCATACAAACTTTCGCATTTATGATATTAGTAGGAAGTAGGATAACATAGCATAACAATCTGAAGGAGATCTAGTTTCGCTAGCGTTTGACGTTTCAAAAACACTCTCCCGCCGCGCTCCCATACCACAGGCACTGACTGAGTTAACCTACAGAAACTAATGTAATGAATGAGTTATGTACAGGTCGTTATTTTATTTTGTGTATGTTATTTTTGTTATTATGTTATGCATGATGTTAATTTTATACTTGATCAAACAAAAAGGATTGATTGTACTGCTCAAGTGAAACCACTTTCCGTTCAAATAAAAATTTAATTACCTTTCCATACAAATAATTATCATTAGCAATCAAGTCAGTATGGACTCAAATTTTTTTTAGATACCTAATTATTTAATCGTCCTTTAGTAAAATTAGTTGTATTTTTAAGTAGTACAATCAACCCTTTTTATAATACTCTAGAAACTCACCAGGAAGGGGGAAAGGTAGGCAGTTTGATTTCAAAACTTCCTCGTGATTACCGTATGCACAAAATTTAACTACTACTGTATTCGCCGACACACCCGTCACTTCGGCCTCGTAAAACTGGAATCAAAGAAAAATACAACATTAATTCTTCACTCACATTACATCAGACCAGATCCAAGATGAATGTTGTGCAAGCGTGATTTATGATGCAATTTTACACTTTATTATTGCTTTTTTGCTTCTTTTAGCATTGGTAAAATAGGCTAAGTTAAAATGACATGATAACATGAAAGGCCAATCTTAAAATTAAATTCATTCAATAATTTTCATTTATATCTACATACATAGAGTACGGGTGGCTAATTTGATTAGACTCAAGATCTACTATTTACTGTCGAGACCCTGAGCGAGCAATCTTGGTATAATGCTTTGATACTTCTTAAAATTGCGTGTTCTATTACACACATAATTTTTGCTTTGCCGCGATTGACAGGACTAACAGTCGCGGTCGTTGGTTAGTTTCGCGATGCACCACTACGAAAAAGTGCCGCTATGTACCAATTATTTGTATTTTATGAGTGGTGCATAGGGGAACTAACCGCGATCGGTTGGCCACCCCTACTAATCTAATAGAGGATAAAGACTCACATTATTATCCTCCCAGTAGAGCGCGAGGCAGCGGTCGCCAACCTTCCAGTTGCAATCCGAAGCCTCGAGCATGGCGCGTGCCTGCTCGTTGACAGCCGCGTTCTGGAAGCCGAGCAGCGACCCCGGCAGGAAGGGCCCGGGCGCGGCGGGCTGGCGGGCCCCGTAGTACTGGCGCCCGTAGCCCCCGCCCAGGTAATTGACCCCGTACACGCCCTGCTGCGGATCAATGAACCCGTTCGGCGGCTGCTGCCGACGCTGGTACTGCTCCTGGAATTTTCCCCCGTTGTCGTTGTTGCGACGGAACGGCGGGATCTCCTGCATGTTCTGATTCGGCACATACGACTTTTGGTAGTCCGGGTGCGGCTGGTAATTCCGCTGGTTCTCCTCCGGCCGGCCCTGGTTGGGCATCAGATTCATGTTCGCCGTCGCCTCCACTAAGCTTTCCATGTTGGGGTTGCCGCGGTAGTTTTGAGGTTGCTGCATTTTATCGGCCAGATTCCTCTCGTTTCTCATGTGGAGGTTGTATTGCAAGTTCAGGTTCTGCAAATTGATGGCCTGCTGCTGTTGTTGCTGCTGCTGCTGTTGTTGTTGTTGTTGATGATGTTGTTGCTGTTGGTGTTGTTGTTGTTGCTGATGGTGTTGTTGTTGTTGTTGTTGCTGTTGATGTTGTTGTTGTTGCTGCTGTTGCTGGAACTGATGTTGCTGCTGCTGCTGCTGTTGTTGCTTATTCTTCTCCTCCAGTTTCTTCTGGAATCTAGGAGGTTTCTCGTTTTGAGTTTGATACTTCCTATCCTCCCTATGTGAGTTATGGTGATTATCATTATAATGTCCTCTATTCTCATTTCTTCTGTTGGGATTGTCGTAACGTGAGCTCTGACCGCGAGAGTTACCTTTGCCATGTCTGTCACGATTACCATAATTTCCCCCTCTATCTTCAGAGTTTGATGGATATGAGCGGTTTTTGTCTTTTTCTGGCACGTTAGGCAGTTTATCTTCCAGAAAGTCAAACAATGACACTTTACCAGACGGTTTCACTGGAATGCCTTCATCATCATTCGGATCCTTATTCCTGCCCTTACGCTTGGGCTGCTCAGGTTCCTTCTGTTGTTTTTCTTTGTTCCTATTTTCCGAATGGTCTCTTTTTTGCAACATTTTCAAAGCTCTCTCTACATTGTTCTTAGTATATTTGAGTGCATTTTCAGCTTGTTCCTCTGAGAATCCAGCATCAACAATTTTCTGGACATTGGCATCCAGTAGTGGTTTTGTACCACCTCCAAATACCTGAAATATAGATTAACAATAAACAAACTATGCCAGCCAATATCACTTACAACACTAAATAAGTTGATGTAAATTATAACTTATCTTTAACATAAAAGATTTAAAACTACCTTCTTAACTCCTGATAATCTCTGTGCCTCAGCAATGGCACCTTTCCTTTGTGCCTCAAACTCTGCATTGTCCTGCTTGGTAGCCTCTTGTAGGCTTTTAAATTGTTTTTCTACACTAAGCGCCTCAAGACGCTGGCCAAATGGAATCCATGGTGGTGGACCACCATCCACTCCTATACCACCTTCAATAAATTTTACATTTATTAACAAATAAATGCAAGCAACAATACTTTATACACCTAAAATTTATCAACTGGGAACTATATAAAAAAACATTACACAACATTACACTTTCTTATTAGAAATACAGAATCTATGAAATCATAAATAGGTACACAGCTGTAACTCACCTCTAGTGTGCTTGGCAAGACTACGATTCAATTCCCATTTCTCTATCATGTGGGAGACTTTTCCACCCAACACAGTTATGACACTAGGTGTCAGCCAAACAACCCCATGGCACGTCTCCAGCCCTTCGTTGTTGAGCAGCAGCTTGGTCCCCGGCGGAGTGTTGATGCTGAGGCTGGAGATGGGAAGGATCTCCAACCCGGTACACGTCGACTTCCCATCGTGCAGAATCAACTTCAACATTCGAGGCGCCGAAGTAGACTCCTCGTTAGCTTTCGGAGCAGATACATTCCGGATTTTTTGTATCTGGACTACTATAGGTTTCTCGAGTTTTGACGGATCTTTGGTAAAGTCCTCGGGGAAAGAACCGTCTCCTATATCCCTTATATCGAACTGAAAAGAGAGAATGACCATCAATTTATTGTGTTGGGTAGCGAACGCGCAAAGACAACATAGCACAACTCGACGTCTTACTTACATCTAAAGCTCGCTTACTTAAAACATTTACATCCACTATTTGTCCATTTTCGCTAACAGCATCGATGCCTTCTTGGCTCAAGTGCCTGGAAGAACCACGCAATGTTTAGTTGTTAATGGAGGCAAATTATCAACAATAAACAAAATATATTGCATATAATTACCAGCCCAACTCCTTAAGATCTTCCTGGAGTGACATATTGTCATTTAACATAATATTACACCATGACTTCACTAAATATTAATGTTACAAAAATAATAAAATTCCCAGACATACGGTACCAACCAATGACATAAAATGACAGCCAGACACATTTTTTTTTTCAGGTGTGCGGCTTGCCACGGATATGAAATGTAAATAATTTAACCTTTATCAAACAACAACAGAAAAGATAAAAAGCAAACAGAGTTACAAAAAAGTAAGTTGAAAAACGATTTTGTTGTAATATGTATTATCAATAACATTTGTCGGTAGGTATTATGAAAATGTTTCATAAGTTATCGATGAATGAATTGGAACGTTTAATGAACTGTCTAGCTAGACCTACCAGCCAATCAGCGAGCCGTATTTACAGTCATTCATGACATATGAAGTCATTGACCTCAACGTCATAGTAAAAGTGCCAAACAGGGTACGGAAACTTCCATACTACGATCAAACTTGCTTCCAAACAGCGACTTCAGTCGATAAATTCCAATACTTTTTTTTTTCTTTATGGCTCTCGCGGATTGCGTTTAGCCACGACAGGGTTCTTGATTTTTGCGTTCAGTTTTGCCATAAGTTTTGCGGACATTGCGTTTAGACAGGGTGGGATTGGGTTAAAGTTAAAAGGTAGGGAAACGAATCAATTACGGATGGAAACGGAACAAAGGATGGTTTTCATAGGATCAATTTAGGTGTGATATAATTACAAAATAATAAAAATAAAATAATGTTTACATAAGTACAATATACATTACTATTTACAATTTTATATTATTATGGGTAATAAATTCGGCTAGGATATTATAAACATCAATGTTATTGGTATATAATAGGAATACTTTTTAACTACCCTAAAACGCATGTCGCTGCTCCTGTTTCCTTCATATTTTCATTTTTTTCTTAATTAAAATATATTTCAGAATATTGTTAATTACAATGTGAAAACTTTTTTTAAAATGAAATTAATTTGTTTTAATTTAAAACTGAACGGTGACATTTTTTGTTATAATTTACTTAATAGAGTAGTAGAAATTACTATTTAACATATGGCAACTTTGTTTTTCCTCCAAAATGGCCGGTGTTGTTTTTGTTAGGTTGAATGCATTCTTGTTTTCTTAGCCATCGTTTATGAGTTCTGTGGCCCTATTAAAGTATTGAAGAGTCGAGTCAAATTCAAGTTCATTCCTTCGTACCTGCTGCTGTTCTGGTTCATCGGAGTTTTGTTCGTTCCTTCGTGAATCGCGAAGAAACTTTCTGTTATGTTAACAAGTGATCTGAGTTTTCTCAAAGTGCAAATGCTTTTTTAGTGTTGTTGAAAACTTTGCGAAAAGACGCTTTTGGTGTATAATATTATGTGTGTTCATAAATAAAGTAAAATTATTAAATTGAAAAGTTTTTGTTTATTTGCATTTCCATGTGCAATGTAGAATTTTTCCAAATCCATTGTTTTGAAAATAATACAATACGTACACCATAAAGATAAATACTTTCAAAATAATGGATTTGAAAAAATTCTACATTGTACATCAAAAAAACAATAATTCTTTGAAGGTTATGAGGGCCTATGTGTGCGTGAACTGTGTGTATGTGTGCGTGGACTTTATGTATGTATGTGTGCGTGTACTATGTGTGTATGTGAGCGTTACGTACGTAGGTTAAGTACAGCGAATTTAACACCAGGCTGTCAATTAGTAGGCTCAAAAATTTGACAGAGGGTTCTCTATTTCCTATGTATTACTTTTCCTATGTATTACTTTTCTCTATGGTGCCAAATGTCTAGTAAACCATTTCAATAATCTCTGTAAAATTGATAAGATTATGCCTCCTACCTATATCAGATTGTAGATTTGTAGCTCTCACAAACTATTACAATTTTAACTTCTACTAAATACAAGCAATAATCATGTCATCGGTAAGTAATTGGTGTTGTTCTTTATAAAGGTATTAAACAGAGTGAAAACTAAGTAGCCACGTATTTTTCCTCCTTAATACTCACATCTCAGTTTAGCCACGTAAAAAAGCAGTGCAGTTTAACGGCATTTACGTGCAAGATTATTTTTATCTATTTACATTTTATTATTTTACAGACACACATCTTTAATGTGGAAATGACCTGTGAGGGCTGTTCTGGAGCTGTGGAAAGAGTTCTTAACAGGCTAAAAGGGCAGGGAGTCGAGAATGTGTCTATAAGTCTACCAGAACAGAAAGTATCAGTGACATCAACACTCAGCGCTGACCATCTCTTGGATGTGATCAAGAAAACAGGAAAGAAAACTACTTATGTAGGGAAGGAATAATATTTTTGTCAGTTGCATAGCATACCAGTGATATGGCAATCAGGTTTGATGACATCATTTTTCATTGATTTACAATTCATCTAATTGTATTTGTGATATGCACTCATTCTACAACAAGAACCCTGACTGACCACACTGGCCAGAAGGATGGGGTTTTCTGGGAATAAATCATATAAGTACATCATTTAAAAGGCAACTAGATGTTTATGTCATTCTCACAAAATTTTATAATCGTCATTATAAAGTAAGGTTGTACTAAATATTTTAAAGTATAAAATACTTTGTTATATTCTTTGTTTGTACTATTTACATAAAAATAAATAGTTGATACAGTATTTTATTAATAAATTACATATTTTCATGAACTGACTTTTAATTATAATAAAATAAACGATAATTAAAAATTAAACTAGTGATCATCCTTGTTCACTTTTACTCAAATTATCTTCTAATGTGTTTAGCCTCAAATCCACAAGGTCTACTGCCTCATGCAGTGCATTCAAGTGGTCAACAATAGCATTGACAGTGGGCAGAACATCAGCACAATCACATTCTTTTATTTTGTCTGCTCTACCAGTGAAAGTATTATTCATCCTTTTCACTTTCTTCAAGGCTGGTTCAGTCTTGCTATGTGTATGGGTTTCATGAAGTATTTTGAACCCACTGTTCAAAGGAAATGTCCTCTTTCTTCCAACCCACTCTATAGTGCCACTGGTGTAACAAACATCATTTTCTTTTAATTTTATCATTCCAAATAGGTCTTCATCATTCTCTACTGCAGTTCCAATTGAATGATTTATAATTGAAGGTATTGTATAGGTTGCAGGACTGGGAGGGGTTCGAGGAATGTGACTCATGTGGCCAACACTATAACCTTCATCAACAGGAGCATCAAATCGCACTGAGGAATTGTTGGCAGAAAGCCTAGTTGAATTGTCTGGCAAAGAAGTTGACAAACCAGTAGGATTCATAGGACTTGCATCAATCATTGTACTATTAGCATTTGGCTCTTCATGGAAGCTGGAAAACCTCCCAGATTCCTGGGGCGAATCTGACGCGTCATCAAGGTGCACAAATGTAGTCACAGGATACTTGG
The DNA here is from genome assembly GCF_004193835.3 of Ostrinia furnacalis. Taxonomy (NCBI): domain Eukaryota; kingdom Metazoa; phylum Arthropoda; class Insecta; order Lepidoptera; family Crambidae; genus Ostrinia; species Ostrinia furnacalis. Next base: position 13,481 of record NW_021132089.1, on the reverse strand, counting down.
TGCTGTGGTAGCACTGATACCAAGTCCTTATGCCCTGATTCGTAATTAATCAAATTAATATACTTGCTCCTGATGTTAATAAGAAGAGGAACGTGTGAGGGGGTTAAAGAGACAGTTCTCTCTAAAGTCAAGTTTCTGAAGAGCTACTGTATACTTTGTAGTGACAGTTGTGAATGACCACACCTAAACAAGAAAATAACTTTAGATAAATACAATATTATATATTATATTTAATTGTCATATAAAATCTATAGCTTATTTACATACAAATACCATTTACCAACATTTTACATACTAGGTAGATACTGACTATTGGTCACAATAGCTACTACTGAATCTATACTATCTCTTTTTGACAACCTGATTTCTCCCTCTAGAAGCTGAAGTAAGTTTTGAGCTCTGAGATGTTGTTCTTGGAGCAGAAGCCTGATTTTGAGCAACATTTTCTTTAGACTCTGATGCAAACTCAGTAAAGTTTGTTTTCCATACAAACACCTGTAAAAATATTTATTTATCATTAATTAACAGTAGACACATAATAATACTACACAAATAAATCAAGCTATACATACCAGTTTATCTTTCCCTGCTGATGCAAAACTATTGCCAGTTGGTGAGAAGTTCACAGCATTTACTGAACCATTATGACCACTCAGGGTAAAAATTGGATGGCCTTCCAATAAATCTAATATCTAGAAAACATTTAAGTATAAAAGCAGTTAATTACAACATACTTTTAATTTAAACTTAAATTCAAAAGGTATTGCACATTCAAATTGTTACCTTCATTTTTCCATCTTTGCTAGATGATAAAATATAGCTTCCACTGGGATGGAAAGCCAATTGGGTGACAGCATCATTGTGGATACTGAAAAGATACCAATATTAATTTGTTTTCAAGCATTTTTTAAATATAACAACAACAATGATTCATAATGCAAAGTATTTACCTATAATACTGTACCAGATTGTGTGTTCTGATATCATAAAGTTTAATATTGCCCTGAGATGTGCCTATTGCAATGTAACAGCCAGAGGGGTGCCAAGCCAAGTATAACCCATGTCCTTTCTGGTTCTTGTATGTATGAACACATTCCCCTGTGTCGGGGTTCCATAGCTTGGTTGTTTTGTCATCAGAGCATGATGCAATCACTGAGCCATCATTGGATACTCTGGCACATCTCACCCAATTTGTATGACCAACAAAAGATGCAATAAACTTGTGTTTATCACTTGACCACAGCTTTACTATTTTGTCATCTGATGCTGTTATAATCTGAAAAAATGTTAATAAAAACAATTAATAAAGTCTAAATGACCATCTTGAAATATCAAATTGTTTTGTGAACCATAAATAAATGATAAGTAACTAAAGTTGAGAACACTCACCTTGGTACCATCAGGACTGAACTGAACAGAGCGTACAGTCTGCGAATGCGCCTTGAAGACACCTGTACTACCAGTAACTGTAGGTACCCATAGACGAACAGTTTTATCGCGTGACGCAGAAGCCATGTATTTTCCAGTGGGGGAAAACGTAACATCCATGACTGCTTCGTCATGACCCTGGAATCTGTAGCTCCGCATAGTTCCACGAAGATCCCATAGCTGCAATCGACCAGTTTGTTTATTGAGCCTGTTAGCAGGCAACAGCAAACAACTTTTAATCTTTAAAATAAAACTTACCAGAACACTATTATCTAAAGAGCTAGTTGCAAGCTGCTGTTCACTAGGACTGTAGTAAATAGCCGTAATGCCATTTCGGTGCCCCTTTAGTTGTTTCTCTAACGATGGCTCCAAAAATGTTATTTTATTATCCATATTAAATAGCACCAAACAAAGTTGGATAATAAATGCAACTCCTTCGTATAACTCTTAGCACTAAGCATATACTTTTTAGTTGGATTAGCGTTTTTTTGTAATGTTATTACGAAAAATAAACTACGATGTGCAGATTCAAATTCAAAATTGACATTTGGTTGATTGGTCGGTCAACTTGACGTTTACAAACCAAAACATTGGCCATAGAGCAATTACTTTTTTTTTAATAACTCGATTGTGAATTTTTTGCCGAACTGCCGAGCTCTTCTAACCACATTTTAGGGATTTGCCAAATTGCCATACTAGATGCGTTCTACGGTCTGCGGTCAGATCAAAGTGAACGCAGCAGCCCGAATCATGAATGAACAACATACTCAGAAACCAGCCGGGTTGTTGCGGGTAGGCAGGTGAGAAACGGGTGCGGCCAGCAGGTGCCTGGTGGGCAAAGGCCACTGGCATCAGTTTGATGCTCATAACCTCGTTCATAAGTACCCATAGTTCGTAACATAAAGAACGAACTGCAGCAGACCGCAGAACGCAAACGTATCTAATGTGACAAATCTTTAAGTCATACAGAGAAACTTCATAGTTTCTAGGGCTATAAATTTCACAAAACCAAGCACTTTTCTAATACAAAACGGACGAACATTGCAAAATGAAGATATTGTGAGATAAATACACCAAATAAGCTAAGCCACGGGCTAAGCTGTTTTCATCACGTTTCTATAGCCATCGATTCATATCGTTCCTGAACTAAAAAAGAAACTCAATTGTCTAGCTAGTCTATGGAATATTCCGAAATTCTTTCTGTTCGACACGAGGTATTTTCTTTATTTTGAATGTGTTTCGTGTTTTTTGTGGTCAGTCAGTACGCGAATACTTTTCAGTATTTACAAAACTATATCGTTGAATAAAATTTGAACAAATTTGGGATGCGTAAGTGTTTAATATTTTGTCGCTTGCAGGTTTTAATTGCATGCCTTCAACTGCACCCGGTAATGTCATTGAATGTTCTTTAAATTTTACGTGTTTCAATTTCGCGAATTTGTAATTTGTTTCATCATAAACATACAAAAACATTCACCTAATTTTAAATTTCCAGTGTAAAACAAAAGATCATGAAGTAACTATTTCTATGGGGAAAACTTATCACAGGATATTGGGTAAGAAAACTTAAGAGTATGTTTCTTAATTTTTTATTTTAAAATATTTAACCAGTCAGTTTTTATGATAAAATGGCTCTTACCCTAATCTTTATAATGTAATTTTTTTTATAATGCTTTTTTAGTTGTAGAATCCCACTACAATGAATGTTGGAGCAGTCGGAGGAGAGGTGGCTGGAGAGGTGACCCTCATAGCAGATGACCTGAGCCGTGCCGTGGAGTTGACCCTCAACCCCACAGTTGCACACGAGGCCCGCAACCAAGCCTATAATGCCTGTGAAAGGTAAAACTAAAGCTTTTCTTTGTTCTATAAATAATACCTAACAAAAGACATTTTTATATTCTCAATATCTTTTTCTTTTAAATTATGCCAATGATGGTAGATCATATAATTAAATGGCCTTAATGACCTATTTATTATTTATTTATAAAAGTATTATGCATTGTTTTAACTAAAATAGGTGTGCTCTGTACATATGTCTCACCTTGCAATGCCAATTGGCATTTTCCACAATGACAAAGACAACAATGTTTTACACCTACTTATTTTTTGTTCCCAACAGCATATCATTAAATTAAATTCATGATCAAAATCAGACTTGTGACTAATAAGAAATGAGATCATGTAATTTTTGAACGAAGATGTTTTTGTTGTTATTTATGATCCAAATGTACCAACATGATGCAATAAACATTTATGACTATGCCAATTTAATGAAGAATAGTGTAATGTTGAAGGCAATATTAAATCCTTATTCTTATATTACATACATACATTATTCTAATACATTTTATGTCACATAGCTTCAAAGAGAATTCTCCATGGTGTGCACAAGCTGGCCTGCTGTTGGCCAGCGGCAGCCAATACTCGGCGGTTGTTAAACACTTCGGCCTGCAGCTCATGGAACACACAGTCAAGTACAGGTGGACTCAGATCACTCAGGCAGAAAAGATATTTATCAAGGTAAGAATACAAGTTTGTACTGTGGGCTGAGTGTGAGTTTATTTCAAAAATGTATGAAAATTTTAGTTTTTGATCGTTTCCCGCTAGGGCGCTGTACAATCCGTCATAAATTTAATGTAATTTTTTGACGAGCTAGTGACGCGAATGAGCGTGTTTGATGTAAACGCACACCAGGCCCTATGTTGTTTCCATCCAGCGCACTGTGGGCCCGGCAGAGGTCAAAAGTCAAAAAAATCAGTTGTCTATTAATCTTTTTTTATTTACGCAGATAGATAGTTAAAAACCTCTAGTTTTAGAAAATATTAAAGTACCAACATGTTTCTTAACAAATTGGTATACTTTTACGAGTCAGAAGTCATTGCTTGCAAGCCTAAGGACGGTTGCTATCAGCGCGTCCTAAGTTTATTGCTTTGTTTACATAAAGTTTTGTTTATAAATTGTATTTAAAACTAGTGAATTTAACAATAGAAATCCTGGAAAAAGGTAATGTGTAACTTGTTGTCAAAATTTTAAAGTTATATGGCTAGTATTAACATGTCAAATATGATGAAAATAATTGATAATTTATTGAATATTTTTAGACTTTTAGTTTAGTTCCCCGTCGTGCCCCGTAACAATTTATACGTCATTAGTTAGCTGACAATACGCTTTATTATATTTTGTATGCAATTTCACCCAAGAGTACCAAAGGTCTTGACAGTAGGGGTCCAAAGTTGCATTATTAACTTAGTTTTAAAATTCAAAACAATTGATTTTTCTGTTATAAGCTAAGAAATTCATTGCTCGTTTTCAAGATTGTTAGTATTTGAGCAATGGAATGTTAAAAAAAGTCACGAATGCTGAAAAGTCTCGTCTTGTGTACCAACATCTAAAGTTATCATTAGTTAGTGATGAGAAAAATATTGACATGCAGAATTTAGAAAATAAGAGTAATTACATGTGCAAAAAAAATTGTGAGTGTTTTAAAAAGGCATCTCAGTCTACAAAAGTTTTCAAAAATAGACAATCTGACTGGTTAAGCGATCCTTATATCACTGGTTTGCGAAATTTGCCTAAAAAAAGGAAGTCTTTTTTACCCAAAGAGTGTATTACTTTAATTTCAGTAGAATAATATAATATTATACAATGTTTTACAAAGTATTTTATTTTATTAAGAAGTTTTCCACTTTTGACCGCTGTTACATAGACGCGGGACCACCGTGCAGCGACTTGGCCTTAACATAATACAGTGTAAACACATCAATTTGGGTGACACAACAACAGTAATCAAGTGAATACTAGACAAACTACATCATTATATTGAGATTAATTAAGTTCATGGGGTAAATACTTACAGCAGACATTACTGATAAAGAAATCAAATGAATACAAATTATGCAATATAGTAATTATGTCACAGTCTTGTTTGCCTCCTGTCACTTGGAAAAAAGTCAGAAAATATTTATAAAACTTTGTTTTGTAAATTAAACAATTTTTTTTATTTTCACAAAATCATTTGAATTTTTTTTTAACCTATCTTCTATCTGTACATAAAAAGTGTTCTTTTTAAACAGGAAAATGCTATGAAACTGCTATACATGGGAGGATGGGAGATTGGCCACCTGAACGATGCGTTAGCTCGCGTCATCGTGGAGATGATCAAGCGCGAATGGCCTCAACAGTGGCCCACTTTATTGGCGGAGCTCAGCGACGCGTGCGCAAGAGGACATGTGCACACGCAAATTGTGCTGCATGTCTTTCTGAGGCTTGTTGAGGATGTTGCGACATTACAGGTACGATTGTCACATTGAGTATTTTTTATTTCAAGTCACATTGAGTATTTTTTATTTCAAGTCACATTGAGTATTTTTGAAAAAAACCTAATGAAGGGCTATGGTTTAAACCTGCAATACCATTCTTTACCCACTTTATAAAAGACAATCAACAAAATTCAGCCTTATCTGCTAATTATCTAAATATTATTAATAATACTTATAACAGTTATAACTATCTTCATTTTCAATTTTCAGTGGCTACATACTTTGTCAGTCTTAACACAATATTAAATCAGATGCATCTAACCTTCATTTAACTTGTGTAAATTGTTGTTTCATGAATGACCTTGAGTACAATTTCTTACAAAAAAATCTACAAGTTGTCACTATCTAATATTTGTAATTCAAACATGTGCATAACAGCTGCAACTATTAGTAATATAATTTTACATAAGGCTTTAATATGACAGTCATGCATAGGTTTGGCAAAATATTGTGTATTTTCAGTTTTGCAGAATGCCTCTTACTTTCAAAACACTTACGCGCGTATTCACAAACGATGCTTGCTTATGTGAAGCAGCAAATCGAACGCACAGCGTTGAATAGGGCTCTGTGATTGGTTCGTGTGTCACCCTGTGCGTCCACGCGCACTGTGAGACCTCATAGTAATGTTTGTGAATATGGGCATTGGATCCTAAGTGGATTTTGTCTCCTGAAATTATTTTAATGTTGACAATAAACACGCCACCAACTGGTAATTATGGGAATGTTTGGAGACGCCTATATTCAGCAGTGGACTTCCTATGGCGGAAATGATGACGATGATGAACGATGAATGTCTGTTTTGAAAAAAGTCTTATTTTTTATGGCTTTCCTTCCTAGACCTTGGAGCAGCATCAGCGTCGCAAGGACATCTACCAAGCGCTGACCAGCAACATGTCGGAGATTTTTGCTTTCTTCATGCGCCTCATCGAGCTGCACGTGCAAGAGTTTCGCGAGAAGACAGCTGCAGGAGACTACAACGCCGCAGCCAGCAATGGGCGAGTGGTGCAGGTAAATAAAACAGCCCTGTAGGCGAATAGCGTTATCACACCATTTTATCGATTTTGCCCATACATTTTGATGTCGATAAGAGTATATCACGGCGCGCATCCTAGCCCAGCTGGATATTATTAGCGACAAAAATAGCGCTATTAATTAATTACAAACACTATCAGTTTTTCTGTGTTAGTTTGCCATTGGCCCTTGCTCCTCCAGCCAATAAATACTACATCTGTCTACAGTTGCAGAACATCTCCTATTCCCAGATCAAGTCCAGGCCAGGAAATCTTTAACGTTTTACATAAATATATTGACTTGGCCATCGCATGAAAACACGTGTAAATTAAATTATTTAGTGCGATGGCCAAGTCAATAATTTATGTAAAACGTTAAAGATTTCCTGGCCTGGACTTGGTATTACATGGATCTCACAACTTTTTACCGTAGAACAACTGAGTTGCGAGACTTGGTTTTTTTGACAAGTATTGTTTTTGATGGGATGTACTTTTACTAAAAACTGCAATTAATTGCTGTAACTTATTTAATAAGATTGTTATTTGAAGCAACCACTATTATAACTTGCAAGTAATCCACACTCCAGACGTAGTATACATTTAACGGCGTATCATACTTTACATATTTGTTGCAAAGTAGTCCATATTACGACGACTTAAGATTCTTGTTTGTCACAGGTCGTGCTGCTAACTCTGACTGGCTTCGTGGAATGGGTGTCGACCAATCACGTGGTTATGAACAACGGGCGCCTGCTACAGATTCTGTGCATTTTATTGCAAGACGATGCATTCCAGTTGCCGGCGGCCGAGTGTTTGTTGCAAGTCGTTAATAGAAAGGGCTCCGTGAGTACTTTGGCTAAGTCCATTTTCGATTAAAATAATATTATTTAGTCATCATCATCCATTATCAATATGTTCACTGTAAGAGGAGAGGAGGACCCTTTATTTAACCAAAGGCAAAAGGGAAGATTTTGCCTACAATAAGTACTTTTTACAAATAAATTTTCTTATTTGCTTTCTAAAGACACACAATTACTATTACTGGATTAATTTATCTGTTTGTTTTTTATTCATTCGGGTCAATTAGACCATCTGTTCAAACAATTGAGTCAATGCTCTCGTTTCAGACAAAGGAGCGCAAACCGCTGATGATTTTGTTCAGCGATGACGCAATCGCGTGCATCCACCGTGCGACGTTGGCCAGCATCAATGCGGTTGATGAGCAGCATTACTTGTTCCTGAAGAAACTGTCGCAGGTATGTTTTGGAAACTAATCTCCTTGAAATCGTGCACAAGGTACACAAAGAATAAAATAATACGTACTTGGGGCGGTCGTACACATGTCAGTTTTAATATTGACGATTAGCTATTATGGAAATTGTATCTATCGTGTTGTGTTTTGTGTCTCCCTACTTTCGATCGCAATATTGTCCCGACCAGGGTTGCTAGTTTACTGGCCTTAGCAGGACTTGGTTGGCTTTTTACGGACTCATCCGGCAAAATATTCTGTTGTCCGGCCTGTTCGCCTTTTTATGTTGCCGCGCTAGTCGAAAATCGAGTCACAGAATAATAACAAGCACTCATGCATGTATAGGGTTAAATGTCCGGCAAAATTAAGCACCCAGTCCGGCTTTTGTGTTTATGGATCTGGCAACCCTAGACCCAACATATCATTTCGATAAATTATAACTTTTTTTTCTGTTATGTTGAACCACAGAGTCATGTCTTCTAGTATTACTTGTAGTGCGGAGGTACTCACATTTTAAAGCATTTTGTAGCATTGCATCGTAGCGTCGACTCCAATTACAAAAGCTACGAATGAGCTCTAGGTTGCATTTGTCTTGTTGAAAGAATCATAAAAATACGCCATTTATTTTGCACGTCTAGGTCCTCGCCGGTCTGTCCCAGCAGCTGACGTCACTATGGGCGTACGCGACCAACTACGAGGGCTGGCTGCCGGTGCTGCTGGAGACGATGCTGCTGCTGACGTCACACCCGTCGCTGACGCTCGCGCACACCGCCAACGCCGTGTGGCTGGCCTTCCTCAAGCACGAGCACATCGCGCGCCTGCCTCACGTGCTCGCCGTCGTGCCGCGCTGGCTGCACGCCTCCGCGCCCAAAGTGCTCAAGGTACGTCCCACCGCTGGGCCGCCGCCCACGCCTGTGGCTGGCCTTCCTCAAGCACAAGCACAAGTGCTCAAGGTACTCCTGAGAGAGTCATCATCATCATTTCAGGCACAGGTCAATGCAGGCCAATGATTTCCATATTGATTGGTAGCAGCCTGCATCCAGCACCTTGTAGGTAGACGTTCCGGTACCCCTCCTGAACCTTGCTGCCCCATCGGCCGTCTGCTCTGCGTACTATGTGCCCTGCTAATCATATTATTCGTCCTGAGTAATCTATACTAATATTATAAAGCTAAAGAGTTTGTTTGTTTACTTTAACGCGCTAATCTCCGTAAATACTGGTCCGATTTGAAAAATTATTTTAGTGTTAAATAGCCCATTTATCGAGGAACGATTTAATGAAAAATGTTGCGAAAACGGGTTTTTACGCGTACGAAGTCGCGGGCACAGCTAGTGTAAGATAAAACTTGATATTCTGGCGGTTGTAAAAATGCATTCTCTTGTCGCAGGTGACGTACCCTACGTCTCGGGTGAGCGGCGTGAACGACGCAGTCGCGTACGCGTGTATGGACTACGACAGTGAACAAGAGTTTGCCATATTCTTCAGTCGGTGTCGCACCGAAATATTAGATAGCTTTAGGTAAGACTTGTTCTTCGAATGCTACTTAAATATATCTATTGTGTTTATGTTCTTAAGTCCTGTCACCGAGCAGATAGAATTTCGAACAATGACCCCAAGCTACCCATCCTTATCGCTCGCGTTTACCCATTACGTTGCTGTCGCGCTCGCACGCTCACTGTGCGAAGGGCACCAGTTTGCAGCAAATTCTATCTGCTCGGCGACCGGACTTACAACTACGTTTTCAAACAGCTGTAAAACTTGATTTTTAGCAGCTTTAAAAATATGTAAAATGAATTATTGTCAGTTTATTGAGTTCGATGATGACGTAAAATCACCTTTGCCTTACAAAATTTATAGGAATCTTATTTTGACATCCTAAAAAAGTATATCAATTGCCTGGGGTCTTTACCCTTTTACAAGTAATCACGTACTGAAGTTTTTTTTCTTTCTAGATACTGCATGTCGACAGCCCCTCTCGTGACGTGGGCGTACGTCGAACAGTGGACGCGCGCGGCGCTCGACAAGGTGGAGTCGTGCCCGCCGCACGTTGACGTCACGCACCCGCTGCACGTCGAGTGGGAGGCGCTGTCGCAGGTGCGTGAACTCTACTGTGTTGATAATAGTGATCAGAGTCGCCTGCAGCGGACGCGGACATCGCTCGACAAGGTGGAGTCGTGTCCGCCGCACGGTGACGTCACGCACCCGCTGCACGTCGAGTGGGAGGCGCTGTCGCAGGTGCGTGAACTCTACTGTGTTGATAATAGTGATCAGAGTCGCCTGCAGCGGACGCGGACATCGCTCGACAAGGTGGAGTCGTGTCCGCCGCACGGTGACGTCACGCACCCGCTGCACGTCGAGTGGGAGGCGCTGTCGCAGGTGCGTGAACTCTACTGTGTTGATAATAGTGATCAGAGTCGCCTGCAGCGGACGCGGACATCGCTCGACAAGGTGGAGTCGTGTCCGCCGCACGGTGACGTCACGCACCCGCTGCACGTCGAGTGGGAGGCGCTGTCGCAGGTGCGTGAACTCTACTGTGTTGATAATAGTGATCAGAGTCGCCTGCAGCGGACGCGGACATCGCTCGACAAGGTGGAGTCGTGTCCGCCGCACGGTGACGTCACGCACCCGCTGCACGTCGAGTGGGAGGCGCTGTCGCAGGTGCGTGAACTCTACTGTGTTGATAATAGTGGTCATAGTCACTTGGCAAGGAGATTGTTTGAGATTTAAAAAATATGACTGGGTGTAAATTATGATCTTTATTTCAGTGTTTTATTCAAAATCAAATCTTACAAAAAATGTAAAGAGACCCTTAACACTAGCGTTTGTCCAGTTTAGGCATGCGATGAATGTATGGCGCACGCACGCACGCGTTGTATTGTCGCGGCTTTTCTGCTGGGGTTAGATTATTACACGGCGCTTAGCGTCGTGCCGCATCGCTATTCTGTCATGCATAATCTTGTACGTCTGCGCCGCGCTAGCGCATCGTTTAAATTAGCTGCAGCGCAAAAGGTGTGACATTGCGTCACATATCTGCATTAGGGCTATAGGGTTAGGGTTTAGGGCATTAAGGTTCACCTGGACACCATGGCGGCGCAACCAGTCGCCGCTACCAACAAAATGTATGCAGCTTTGCGCAACCAAACGAACACCAGTAGGCCTAAGATGCGCGCCGTGATAACTTTTATCGACGTCAAAATGTATGGGCAAAATTGATAAAATGGCGTGATAACCGCTTACCGCGGCGCGCATCTTAGGCCTACAGGTGAGTAACTCTCTATAGAGCTGTATACATTTTGTTGGTAGCTGGCGACTGGTTGCGCCGCCATGGTGTCCCGGTGAAATATAGCCCTTATCGTGTGAGTAAGCCTATGCTAAACAGAGGCTAGTACCAAAGGGGCTCTAATTTGATTACGATACGAAGACAACCAAATTGCAAACCTCTACGTCTTTTCTAGGTGTTAGATGTGGTCCTATCGCGACTGCTTCAAGCGGAGCCCCGTCCAAACGTGGTGGAGGGCCTGCAGCTGCTGCAGCGCTGCGTGGTGTGCTCGCCGCGCGCGCCGCCCATCCTGTCGCTGCTGCTGTCGCTCATCTCGGCGCTGTTCGTGTTCCTGAGCTGCGCCTACAGCCAGCTGGCGGGTGAGTGCGGCGCTAGTGACGTAGTGGAGGCAGACCGTCTTAGTTCGTGCTTGGGAGGACATGCTTCGGGTTGACCTGGCTTACAGCTTAGAATCTATCTATGCTAAAACTAACGCGTGCGCACGCGCAGTTTAGCATGGACGCGTGTGACGGGTTTCCACACGCGCGATGTGGACGTGCATTTTGGCAGTCATTGTGTCATTCACTATGTGGCGCCACTAGCTGCAGAGCCGCTTTAATGCGACACATTTGACACATTGTTCAAGTGCGGCCCGACATTTAAGCGAGGTTAACAGCCGAATACTGAAACGCCATTTAAATATTTGACGGCTTCTCAAATAGTTAAGCAGCTCCTAAACTTACATTTCGCATACTCAAAACAATATCTGAGCAGTTCTCAATATTTAAGCACCTCTCAAATTAAGTTGCACTCAAACGCCACTTAAATGAATTTTCGCATACTGAAACGCCATTCAACGCTAAGCATTACTCAAACAACTGTCAAATCGTCTTAAGCAGCTGTTAAATTTGAGAGTGCTTGCGCGGTATCTTAAATCCTATTCTTATACCTAAATCGACCTAAATAGTGGTAAATAATGTGTGTCATCGTTATCATTTCTTTCGAGCCTCGAGGAAATACCTAGATCTAATCGCAGGAACGCAATAAGGCTGAACGCTATTGAAAAATATTATTATAATGACATGCAATTCCGAGCGAGGTTCCGCGTCTCTAAAGAAACGGTGTTGTTTCTGGATTCATAATTTGGAAGCTCTTTGAAACCCCTCACCAAATGCCATACAACCAGTGGACCAAATACTTATTATAACCCTACTGTTCTACGCAACGGGAAGTTATGAACGTGTACTAGGTGATATCTTCCACATCTAACAGCCAACTGTGCATCGTATAGTGCACGAAGTAACAACCAAAATAGCTGCTATGAAATCGCTTTACATAAACATGCCTATTTCTGAGGATTAAGGGGACATCGCATAGCAGCATTTCCAAGAGTTGTTGATTTGTCAATTTGATGCTCTGTCAGTCAACAATGATAAATGTCAATTGTGGTTACGTTTCGGTCCACGATCGCCACTTAATAGATTTCAACAATAAAAAGTATCACCTTTAAAATTATTTTTTTAATTAAATAAAAATGCAAGCATTAATTTTTTTATATGATAAAACGAGATTTATATATAATAGAAACTAAAAATAAACTGTTCTATGTTAAGTTGATTGAGTATATTTCCATAAAAGACAATACATAACCAAACGATGCTGCGTGTAATGGATAAAAGACGTAAAGTTATCATTTGTGAAAATGAAAACATACTTTTTTTGGTAAATGTTGCCATTATGTAAACATTTGAGAGCTGCTTAGCTGATCACGGCTTCAAATCCGTTGAGTAGCGTTTGAGAATACCATTTAAAATTGAAGGATACTTAAATTTAGGAGCCCGTCAGCTGAGTGACAGATTTGAGTAGTGTTTCAGTATTCGGCCGTTAGACAAGCAATAAAACTTACTGAAGTCAACTTCTGCAAGTTTTATTGCTAGTTCGTTCGCGTGATTCGGAAAATATTCCAGTATTGCCCGAGCCAACCAACTTGCAGTGAGCCCTACTATATTAACACATGTCCTTAGGCCTAGGCGTCACTTGCAGTGAGCCCTACTTATGTTACCAACGTGTTGTATGTTTCTTTAATAAATATAAATAAATAAAATGTCTCCAGGCCCAGGCGTGGGTGTAGCAGGTGCGGACTTGCTGCCGCGCGTGCTGGACAAAATATTTGCGGCGCTGGTGTACGAGGGCGCGCCGCCCGCCGACCGCCGCGA